>NC_057812.1:407627898-407637016 GCF_018294505.1 Triticum aestivum
CCGTCACCGCGCCGCGCCGCTGCGGACCACGTCGCCGGCCGCCGCGCCGCGCCTCCCGACCCGGCTCCGCCGCCGCCTCCTCCGGCGTCGCCGCGCCTCCCCCGACTCGCCGGTGACCGGATCCGGCGAGATCCGGCCTGGTAGGACCTCGGGCCCCTCCTCCTTCTACTCCGTCCGGTCCTCTCCGGCAAGCTCCGAGGATTCCGGCGAACTTCGTAATCCGTGCCCGGATCCCAGATCTGTGAACAGTGAAACCCTAGGTCGTTTTTTTCTCTAAGTCCCGAAATTTTCAGTTCAAGTGCTCATGTTCACGGCTCCGTAACTTTTCATCTGTAGCTCCGATTCATGCATATAGCATATCAAAATGTTCATCTCAGAGAGTAAATTATTTCATTCCATTGCATCATTTTCATTTGAGTTCATCTTGATGCCCGAAATGCTGTTAGAAGAGGGCTACTTGAGTTAATTGTCAGATCTGCTACTCCGTTTAGCATTTTTGTCATTTTTGCCATGATTAATGTGTGCATGCTATGCCCTGGTGCTCTACTTGTGTTTTGTTCAGGGTTTTTTCATCTTTCCAGAGGTGCAACCCATGTATTTTTGTGATATGTCTGGTGACTTGTGCAAGCTTGCAAAGTGGTGCACTTGCTAATTCTGTTTTCAGGGACTTAGTAATTTCACTAAGTCCTGCAGCTGTTTATCTCATGATGCCATATGTTCATGCTGTTTCCTAGTGATCCGTGCCTCTTTTGAGGATGATTAGTAAGGGAGTTTTGTTAATTCCAGACAAGTGTTGATTTCACGAAGTCTGAGATCTGTTTGCCATATGCATTTTTGCCATGCTTGTTTGAACCTGTTAATGGATTAATTGGCCATAGCTCAGTCCTAGACTTTTGTTAAGCATCTTGTGTGCATCCCTGCCATGTATTTTGTTGTCATGTTTGGGTGCTGTAGCATGTTCATCTCATTGCATTTAGATGCCTACTTGCTGTAAATCTCAGACCGGGGTCATATTTGAATCGCTTGCCATTTCCAAACCGTAACTCCGATTCCGGCGTTATTTATATCGTTTTCAAGCGATTTCATCTCATCTTTTCAATGGCGCACTTGGTTTTCCAAGTTGAGGCCAGGTTCATGCATTTCCTGTCATATATTGCATTTTGCATCCCGCATCGCATCCCGCATCGCATATCATCTTTGCATCGTGTTGTTTGAGTTTGCACGTGGTTGATTGTATCCTTGTTGCTTGTTTGTCTTGTTTGGGTAGAGCCGGGAGACGAGTTCACTAACGAGGAGCCTGTTGAGTTTGCTTTCGAGGATCCAGTCAACTCTGATAACTGTGCAGGCAAGATGATCATACCCTCGAAATCACTACTATCTTTGCTATGCTAGTTTGCTCGCTCTTTTGATATGCCATTGCTACGATGCCTACCACTTGCTTGCAAGCCTCCCAAATTTCCATGTCAAACCTATAACCCACCATGTCCTAGCAAACCGTTGATTGGCTATGTTACCGCGTTGCTCAGCCCCTCTTATAGCGTTGCTAGTTGCAGGTGAAGATTGAAGGCCGTTCCTTGTTGGAACATTTATTTACTTGTTGGGATATCATTATATTGCTATGTTATCTTAATGCATCTATATACTTGGTAAAGGGTGGAAGGCTCGGCCTCTCGCCTAGTGTTTTGTTCCACTCTTGCCGCCCTAGTTTCCGTCATATCGGTGTTATGTTCCCGGATTTTGCGTTCCTTATGCGGTTGGGTTATAATGGGAACCCCTTGATATTTCACCTTGATTAAAGCTTTTCCAGCTATGCCCAACCTTGGTTTTACCATTTGCCACCTAGCCTTTTCTTTCCCTTGGGTTCTACAGACTCAAGGGTCATCTTATTTTAACCCCCCCGGGCCAGTGCTCCTCTGAGTGTTGGTCCACCTGTCAGCTGCCGGTGGCCACCGGGGGCAATTCTGGGCTAGCTTACCCGTGCCTAAGACAATCTGAGTGTGCCCTGAGAAAGAGATATGTGCAGCTCCTATCGGGATTTGTCGGCACATTCGGGCGGTGTTGCTGGTCTTGTTTTCACCTGTCGAAGTGTCTTGAATTACCGAGATACCGAGTCTGATCGGAACGTCTTGGGGGGAGGTCTATTACTTCGTTGACCATGAGAGCTTGTCATGGGCTAAGTTGGGACTCCCCTGCAGGGATTTGAACTTTCGAAAGCCGTGCCCGCGGTTATGGGCAGATGGGAATTTGTTAATGTCCGGTTGTAGATAACTTGAACCTTAATTAATTAAAATGAATTAACTGAGTGTGTTACCGTGATGGCCTCTTCTCGGCGGAGTCCGGGAAGTGGACACGGTGTTGGAGTAATGTTTGCGCGGGTTGCTCTCTAGTTTCTCGCTCGCGCTTTGCCTCCTCTTCTCGCTCTCTTTTGCGAATAAGTTAGCCACCATACTTGCTAGTCGCTTGCTGCAGCTCCACTCATATTTACTTTGCCTTACCTATAAGCTTAAATAGTCTTGATCATGAGGGTGCGAGATTGCTGAGTCCCTGTGGCTCATAGATTACTATTACACCAGATGCAGGGCCTGATGATTCCGCTCCAGGAGACGCGTATGAGCTCAAGTGGGAGTTCGACGAAGACTCTCAACGTTACTATGTTTCCTTTCCTGATGATCAGTAGTGGTGCCCAGTTGGGGGTGAACGGGACCGTTGTCGCATGTTGGGTTCTCTTTTCTTTTGGCGCCGTAGTCGGGCCATGAGTGTTTGGATGATGTAATGTTATTTATGTACTTGATTGACGTGGCGAGTGTAAGCCAACTATTGCTATCTCCCCTTCTATTATCATATTACATGGGATGTTGTGAAGATTGCCTAACTTGCGACATATGCCTTCAATGCAATTATGTCTCTAAGTCGTGCCTCGACACGTGGGAGCTATAGTCGCATCGAGGGTGTTACAAGTTGGTAATCAGAGCCTTCCCCGACCTTAGGAGCCCCATTGCTTGATTGTTTTTAGCGGCCGAGTTGTGTCTAGAAAAATGTTTTGAGTCTTTAGGAATTATATATCGGAGAGTTTAGGAATTCTTTTTACTTCCCAGTCTCCTCATCGCTCTGGTAAGGCATCCTTACGTACAGTTTTGACTCTTCTCTCCTCAAATTTCACTAAAAAAATAAAAAAATTAGGATCACGCGGGTATCTTGGAATCGTTCCGATGGTTTTATGATGAGAACATTGTCTTGGTGCCTCCTGTCAGGGATTTAGTGGAAGTGTCCCGGGGAGTTGAGCTCTGAGGTGTTGTCATCATAATTTTATCGTTGCAGTTCTGGAATACCTGAGTCTAGTACGCTGACATCGAAAATCTCTTTTATGCAGTTCGTTGGTGAGATAACCTCGACGCCACCCAGTACTGGGGCGGGAGTTCGGGAGTATCGCCATAACTTGTATAACGGTTGCTTTTCGAAGGTTGAGGTAGATGGTTTCCGAAGGTTTCTTGGTTATGTGTTGAAGGATGGATACAGCTGGATGTAGGATTTGCTAGTTTGGGTGAGATATTATGCTTCCCCTGTATCCCCAACACCTGATTGCATAACCGGAAAGGTTCAGGAGTTTCATAGGTGGGAATTCTAGTAGCTCTAGTTCTTCTTCCACGGATATTGGTTTGAGATTGGGATTTCTTACCGATTATTCGTTCTTCATCCGTACCTTGTTGATTTATTTCTCTACCTTAATTCTACGTGGCTTCTCAATTTATGGATATGTGACCATTTCAAGAGGAATGCATTCGTTCATTTTGGTCAGATGTGAAGACTATATGTTGCAATTTTCATTTCGTTGGATTCAGCTTCAATATTTATCTATCAATGTGCTAATGGTGGTCAACCTCTTCAGGATGGCTCCTCCAACGTGCACGACTCCGAATCCTGAAACGCCACCACCTCCACCTCCTCCGGAGGCATGGCAAGCTGTGATGGCCACAACCAATGCAAACACACAGTTGTCATGCAAATTCTTCAAGAGCGCAATCAAGGCAACCAAGGGAATCAAGGCAGCAATCAGAGTCACTTTGCTACACTCAACCAGTTCCTTGCTAACGGGCCAAAGACTTTCAGCAATTGTGTTAAGGCAACCGATGCTGACGATTGGCTTGTGGATCTGTGCAAGCATTTCGAGTGCAGCAACGTCAGGCCTGAGGACTTTGTTAAGTTCGCTTCCTTCCAACTCAAAGATCAAGCTGCAGAATGGTTCCAGCAGTACAAGGACTCTAGAGCTGGACGTGTTATCACTTGGGATGATTTCCGTCGAGATTTCCGAGCTCATCATATTCCCCAGAGCGTGGTTGAAAGCAAGCGTGAGGAATTCCGCAATCTGAAGCAAGGCTCTTTGTCTGTCTATGACTACAACAAGTTGTTCCAGAAGCTCGCCCGCTTTGCCAAGAAGGACGTCCCTGATGAGAAGAGCATGATATATCAGTTCAGGAGTGGTCTCAGAGAAGAAATTCAACTCGCTCTTGTTCTCTTTGAGCCCTTGAGATACGATGAGTTCTACAACATGGCACTGAAGCAAGAGGCTGCTCAGTTGAGGTGTGATGCTTCCAAGAAGCGAGTCAGAGATGTTACTCCTTCTTCCTCTACTCAAGTGGCCAAGCAGCAGAAGTATTGGCTTCCTCCTCCTCCGTTTCGTTAGCTGTATCGGCAGAAGAGCAAAGGTGGCAGTGGTTCTTCCCACCCACCCAACCCTGGCCTTCAGAACAAGACTTCGTCTCAAGCTCCAAGATCAAGTGCTCCGTACCACCGTCCATTTTCAGAGGTCACGTGCAACAAGTGCTAACAGAAGGGTCACTATGCCAACAAGTGTTTCAACCAGAGGCGTCTTCCTCCTCCTCCTCCTGTCAGATCAGCAAGTACAGCTGTGGTCAAGCATAACCCCAAGCATGCCAAGGTCAATTTGATGAATGCAGCTCAGGCAGAGGACTCGTCAGATGTGATCATGGGTAACCTTCCTATTAATGATATTCCTGCAAAAGTTCTTTTTGACATGGGTGCATCGCATTGTTTCATCTCGAGACCGTTTTCATCTAAGCATGGTTCGCCTTTGCAAATTTTGCCTAGTCCTTTAGCAGTTGTCTCTCCCGGTAAGCGCATGCATGCTAACTCCATTGCTCCGGATGTTACTATCACCTTGGGAGACTACAAGTTTCTATCTTCTCCTACGGTTCTTGGTGACTCAGATATTGATCTTATTCTCGGAATGGATTGGCTTTCTAAGCACAAGGCTCAGCTTGATTATGCAGCCAGGCAGATTCAATTGACTCATTCGTCTGAGGATGTAATTATCTTTGCCGCTCATGATAATACCATCCGTTTATTTTTTTCTCAATGAAAGGGGTGAATTGGATGCTATTTCGCAAATTCCAGTCGTTTGCGAATATCAAGACGTCTTTCCAGAAGAGCTCCCAGGAATGCCTCCGCACCTGCCAGTTGAATTCGTTATTGATCTTGAGCCCGGCATGGAACCTGTGTGCAAACGTCCTTACAAGCTCAGACCTGAAGAGTTGAAGGAGCTGAAGAAGCAACTCGATATTCAAGAGAAAATGGGTCTCATCCGGCCTAGTTCTTCTCCGTGGGGTTGTGGTGTTCTTTTTGTGAAGAAGAAGGATGGAACGGACCAACTTTGTGTTGATTACCGTCCAGTGAACAAGAAGACCATCAAGAACAAATACCCACTTCCCAACATCAATGAGCTGTTCGAACAACTCAAAGGTGCCCAAGTATTCTCCAAGCTTGATCTCCGTATGGGTTATCATCAGATTCGAATCTGTGAGCAAGATATTCCCAAGACGGCTTTCAGGACAAGTTTTGGTTCATATGAATACACTGTCATGTCTTTTGGTCTCGCCAACGCTCCTCTGACGTTCTCTCGCATGATGAACTTCATCTTCAACGCCTACACCAATGACTTCGTTTTGGTCTATCTCGACGACATTCTGGTTTTCTCGAAGAACAAGGAAGATCATGCCAAGCACTTGCGTTTGGTTCTTGATAAGCTCAGAGAACATCAGTTCTACGCCAAGTTCTCCAAGTGTGAATTTTGGCTCGATGAGGTTCTTTATCTTGGTCATATCATCTCTGCCAAGGGCATTGTCGTGAATCCTGAGAAGGTGTCTGCAATTGTGAATTGGGAACCTCCTCAGAACGTGAAGCAACTCCGTAGCTTCCTCGGTCTCGCAAGCTATTGCCGAAGATTCGTTGAAAACTTTTCTAAGATCGCGAAGCCTCTCTCAAATCTTCTCCAGAAGCACGTCAAGTACGTTTGGTCTCCGGAGTGTGACATTGCTTTCAACACTTTGAAAGAGAAATTGATCACTGCTCCAGTTCTGACTCCACCTGATGAATCCAAGCCGTACGAGGTCTTTTGTGATGCCTCTCTCCAAGGTCTTGGCGCAGTTTTGATGCAAGAGAAGAAAGTTGTTGCTTATACCTCCCGCCAGTTGAAACCTAATGAGAAAAGCTACCCCACTCATGATCTCGAGTTGGCGGCAGTTGTGCATGCTCTTTTGACTTGGAGACATCTTCTATTGGGAAGAAACGTGGACATTTTCACTGATCACAAGAGTCTCAAGTACATCTTCACTCAGCCTAATCTCAACCTCAGGCAAACTCGATGGGTCGAAATGATTCAAGAGTATAATCCGAATATCGAGTATACTCCAGGCAAGGCCAATGTGATTGCTGACGCTTTGAGCAGAAAGGCCTACTGCAACAGTCTGATTCTTAAGCCTTATCAACCCGAGCTTTGTGAAGCTTTCCGCAAACTTAATCTGCAAGTTGTTCCTCAAGGTTTCCTCGCCAACCTTCTATTCTCTCCTACCTTATAAGACCAGATTCGCCAAGCCCAGCTTCTTGATGCTATGGTGAAAAAGGTGAAGATTGGGATTGCCAAGAGTCAGTCCAAGTACAAGTGCTACCGCCTTGATGACAAGGACACTCTCTTCTTCGAGGATCGTATTGTTGTACCCAAAGGTGACCTCCGTAAAGTGATCATGAATGAGGCTCACAATTCTCTCCTCTCCATCCACCCTGGGAGCACGAAGATGTATCAGGACCTTAAACAGGCTTATTGGTGGACTCGAATGAAGCTCGAGATTGCTCAATTCGTGAATGAATGTGATGTCTGCAGAAGAGTCAAGGCAGAACACCAAAGGCCAGCGGGTCTCCTCCAACCTCTTGCCATTCCAGAATGGAAGTTTGACCATATTGAAATGGACTTCGTGACTGGGTTTCCAAAGTCCAAGCGTGGCAATGATGCTATATTCGTTGTCATCGGTAAACTCACCAAAGTGGCTCATTTTCTGCCTATCAAAGAGTCGATCACTGCAGCTCAATTGGCGGAACTCTATACCTCTCGTATTGTCTCTCTACATGGTATTTCACAAGTGATCTCTTCAGACCGTGGCAGCATCTTTACCTCGAAGTTTTGGGATTATTTCCAGAAGGCCATGGGCACGAACATCCGCTTCAGCACAGCTTTCCATCCTCAAACTAGCGGTCAAGTCGAGCGTGTCAACCAGATTCTTGAAGATATGCTCAGGGCTTGTGTGATCTCCTTCGGCATGAAGTGGGAGGATTGTCTTCCTTATGCTGAATTCTCCTACAACAACAGTTTTCAAGCAAGATCGGGCAAGGCCCCATTTGAAATTCTGTATGGTAGGAAGTGCCGTACCCCTCTCAACTGGTCTGAAACCGGTGTGCGTCAGCTTTTGGGTAATGACTTAATCATAGAGGCAGAAGAAATGTGCAAAGTCATTCGTGATAACCTCAAAGCAGCCCAATCCCGCCAGAAGAGCTACTATGATAGTAAGCACGGTGATTTGGCTTTCGAGATCGGAGATCATGTTTACCTCCGCGTCTCTCCTATGAAAGGTACTCGTCGCTTCAGTATCAAAGGGAAGCTTGCCCCGAGATACGTGGGACCTTTCAAGATTGTCAACAAGAGAGGCGACCTCGCCTATCAACTCGAGCTTCCTTCAAACTTTGCAAATGTTCATGACGTGTTCCATGTCTCTCAGCTTCGAAAGTGCTTCAAGACTCCTGACCGCACCGTCAACTTCGAGGACATTGAGCTCCAAGAAGATCTCTCTTATCGTGAGCACCCAGTTGCTATTCTTGAAGAGACTGAACGCAAGACTCGCAACAAGTCGATCAAATTTTTCAAAGTCAAGTCGTCACACCATTCCGACCGTGAAGCTACCTGGGAACGCGAGGATCACCTCCGTTCTGAGTACCTGGCGTTCTTTCAGTCCTAGATCTCGGGACGAGATCTTTTCGTAGTGGTGGAGTGTTGTAACACCCCGGATGTAACTTTCCCAATTTGTACTCCAACTCTTGCCGTTTCCGGCGTTAAGTTATATTTATTTCCTCGGGTTCGGGTTTTTGTCTCCGTGTGTTGTTATCGTTGTCATGCATCTCATATCATGTCATCATGTGCATTGCATTTGCATACGTGTTCGTCTCATGCATTCGAGCATTTTCCCCGTTGTCCGTTTTGCATTCCGGCGCTTCGTTCTCCTCCGGTGGTCATTTCTAGCTTTCTTTCGTGTGTGGGGATTAAACATTTCCGGATTGGACCGAGACTTGCCAAGCGGCCTTGGTTTACTACCGGTAGACCGCCTGTCAAGTTTCGTATCATTTGGACTTCGTTTGATACTCCAACGGTTAACCGAGGGACCGAAAAGGCCTCGTGTGTGTTGCAGCCCAACACCCCTCCAATTTGGCCCAAAACCCACCTAAGTCTTCTTCATCATCTAGAGCGTTCGATCACGATCGCGTGGCTGAAAACCGCACCTCATTTGGACTCTCCTAGCTCCCTCTATGGCTATAAATAGATCCCGTCCGTTCTCGGATCATTCTACCCTAAATCTAGCCCCCCTCGTCTCTCCGCGCGCCGGACGTGTCCGGATGCGCCGGACATCACCGCCGCCGTGAATCGCGCGCCGCCACGTGGCCGCACCGCGCCCACATCGCCGACTCTGTCCCGCCGGCCCGCTCAGCCCGGCCAGGGCCCCCGAAGCCCATCGGCTCGCCCCCGCAGCCCGTCGTGCCCGCGCCTCCCACGCCCGACCCC
>NC_057812.1:407637436-407661484 GCF_018294505.1 Triticum aestivum
CGGACCACGTCGCCGGCCACCGCGCCGCGCCTCCCCCGACTCGCCGGTGACCGGATCCAGCGAGATCCAGCCCGGTAGGACTTCGGGCCCCTCCTCCTTCTACTCCGGCCGGTCCTCTCCGGCGAGCTCCGAGGATTCCGGCGAACTTCGTAATCCGTGCCCGGATCCCAGATCTGTGAACAGTGAAACCCTAGGTCGTTTTTTCTCCAAGTCCCGAAATTTTCAGTTCAAGTGCTCATGTTCACGGCTCCGTAACTTTGCATCCGTAGCTCCGATTCATGCACATAGCATATCAAAATGTTCATCTCAGAGAGTACATTATTTCATTCCATCGCATTATTTTCATTTGAGTTCATATTGATGCCCGAAATGCTGTTAGAAGAGGGCTACTTGAGTTAATTGTCAGATCTGCTACTCCGTTTAGCACTTTTGTCATTTTTGCCATGATTAATGTGTGCATGCTATGCCCTGGTGCTCTACATGTGTTTTGTTACGGGTTTTGTCATCTTTCTAGAGGTGCAACCCATGTATTTTTTTGATGTGTGTGGTGACTTGTGCAAGCTTGCAAAGTGGTGCACTTGCTAATTCTGTTTTCAGGGACTTAGTAATTTCACTAAGTCCTGCAGCTGTTTATCTCATGATGCCATATGTTCATGTTGTTTCCTAGTGATTCGTACTTCTTTTGAGGATGATTAGTAAGGGAGTTTTGTTAATATTGTAGTGCTATATCCATCCATGTCTTTGTTTGAAATTATGGAGCACACTAGCTTGAGTCAATCGAGCTCTACTTTTGCTACTTTGTGAATCTGGGCAGATTGTCAACTTGTTTGCAATTTTGCCGGTGATGTTGTAGTTGATCCATGCATGCTATGCTATTGTTCTTACCATGTCTAGCTTGAATTTTGTGCCTTATTTATGGGTGTATGCTTGTCTTGCCATGACTTGCACCGTAGTGAGTGCATCGAGCTCGTAAACATGACTACTTGAGTTATATTTCAGCATGTGTCAGTTTTTCACTAAGTATGAAAACTGATTATGTTTTTGCTATGTTCACATGCTTGCAATTGTATTTTCTGATCCCTTTTGGCTCAAGGTCACTAAGGGACTTTTGTTAAGCTCTTTGAGTCTCTCCATGCCATGCTTTACTTTGCCATGTTTAGATCCTGTAGCATGTAGTTTTGTTGCTCCGAAGAGAGCTACCTGATCTGAAATTCCAGACAAGTGTTGATTTCACGAAGTCTGAGATCTGTTTGCCATATGCATTTTTGCCATGCTTGTTTGAACCTGTTAATGGATTAATTAGCCATAGCTCAGTGCTAGACTTTTGTTAAGCATCTTGTGTGCATCCCTGCCATGTATTTTGTTGTCATGTTTGGGTGCTGTAGCATGTTCATCTCATTGCATTTAGATGCCTACTTGCTGTAAATCTCAGACCGGGGTCATATTTGAATCGCTTGCCATTTCCAAACCGTAACTCCGATTCTGGCATTCTTTATATCGTTTTCAAGCGATTTAACCTCATATTTCTAGTGGCACACTTGGTTTTCCAATTTGAGGCCAGGTTCATGCATTTCCTGTCATATATTGCATTTTGCATCCCGCATCGCATCCCGCATAGCATATCATCTTTGCATCGTGTTGTTTGAGTTTGCACGTGGTTGATTGTATCCTTGTTGCTTGTTTGTATTGTTTGGGTAGAGCCGGGAGACGAGTTCACTAACGAGGAGCCTGTTGAGTTTGCTTTCGAGGATTCAGTCAACTCTGACAACTGTGCATGCAAGATGATCATACCCTCGAAATCACTACTATCTTTGCTATGCTAGTTTGCTCGCTCTTTTGCTATGCCATTGATACGATGCCTACCACTTGCTTGCAAGCCTCCCAAATTGCCATGTCAAACCTCTAACCCACCATGTCCTAGCAAACCATTGATTGGCTATGTTACCGCGTTGCTCAGCCCCTCTTATAGCGCTGCTAGTTGCAGGTGAAGATTGAAGGTCGTTCCTTGTTGGAACATTTATTTACTTGTTGGGATATCATTATATTGCTATGTTATCTTAATGCATCTATATACTTGGTAAAGGGTGGAAGGCTCGGCCTCTCGCCTAGTGTTTTGTTCCACTCTTGCCGCCCTAGTTTCCATCATATCGGTGTTATGTTCCCAGATTTTTCGTTCCTTACGCGGTTGGGTTATAATGGGAACCCCTTGATATTTCGCCTTGATTAAAGCTTTTCCAACAATGCCCAACCTTGGTTTTACCATTTGCCACCTAGCCTTTTCTTTCCCTTGGGTTCTGCAGACTCAAGGGTCATCTTATTTTAACCCCCCCGGGCCAGTGCTCCTCTGAGTGTTGGTCCACCTGTCAGCTGCCGGTGGCCACCAGGGGCAACTCTGGGCTGGCCTACCCGTACCTAAGACAATCTGAGTGTGCCCTGAGAAAGAGATATGTGCAGCTCCTATCGGGATTTGTCGGCACATTCGGGCGGTGTTGCTGGTCTTGTTTTAACCTGTCGAAGTGTCTTGAATTACCGAGATACCGAGTCTGATCGGAACGTCTTGGGAGGAGGTCTATTCCTTCGTTGACCGTGAGAGCTTGTCATGGGCTAAGTTGGGACTCCCCTGCAAGGATTTGAACTTTCGAAAGCCGTGCCCGCGGTTATGGGCAGATGGGAATTTGTTAATGTCCGGTTGTAGATAACTTGAACCTTAATTAATTAAAATGAATTAACTGAGTGTGTTACCGTGATGGCCTCTTCTCGGCGGAGTCCAGGAAGTGGACACTGTGTTGGAGTAATGTTTGCACGGGTTGCTCTCTAGTTTCTCGCTCGCGCTTTGCCTCCTCTTCTCGCTCTCTTTTGCGAATAAGTTAGCCACCATACTTGCTAGTCGCTTGCTGCAGCTCCACTCATATTTACTTTGCCTTACCTATAAGCTTAAATAGTCTTGATCGCGAGGGTGCGAGATTGCTGAGTCCCTGTGGCTCACATATTACTATTACACCAGATGCAGGGCCTGATGATTCCGCTCCAGGAGACGCGTATGAGCTCAAGTGGGAGTTCGACAAAGACTCTCAATGTTACTATGTTTCCTTTCCCGATGATCAGTAGTGGTGCCCAATTGGGGGTGAACGGGACCGTTGTCGCATGTTGGGTTCTCTTTTCTTTTGGCGCCATAGTCGGGCCATGAGTGTTTGGATGATGTAATGTTATTTATGTACTTGATTGACGTGGCGAGTGTAAGCCAACTATTGCTATCTCCCCTTTTATTATCATATTACATGGGATGTTGTGAAGATTGCCTAACTTGCAACATATGCCTCGACACGTGGGAGCTATAGTCGTGCCTTATCTGCAGTGGGAGCTATAGTCGCATCGAGGGTGTTACATTAATAGGGATGTCTCACTATCTTGAACCTTATCTGCATTACTTCGTTTACCATTGGATAACGCGGTACCGTTCTCCAATATTTTGTCCGCATTCTAAAAGAGAAATAACCAGACACATCATATGTTTACCATGTTGTATATGAAACTCATTTTGGTAAATGAGTTCAGTAGTAAAGTGGACAGGATAACAGCATGAAACAAACATATATCTATGTACCATGGTCACTTTATGGTCTATACCATTCTAGTTTTTGTTGCCAAATCAAGATAGAGGCGCAGTTCAAATAATATTTGTTCAAGACAAAGCAGAATAGACCGAATATAAGTGTGGGTAACTATAGAGCAATAACAACACTTGTAATGTGCATGACATGAGAACATAACTGTTTATTCAATTAAAACCGAAATCAACATAGAGCAGGTTACAACAGCAAACCAGTTAAAGAAACAGGTTTAAAACATACATGTTGCGTCATTGGAGCTTCAATTCCATCCTTCAAATTTGAAAATAGTTGGTATGAGTAAATACAGTCATGCAAGAGCAAAGGAGTATGAACCATAGCTACAGAACCTGACCTGAGAACAAATCTTCTTCTCCTTTAAGCGTCGAGTTGGGATTCGGAGTGGTGGTCCTCATGCTTTGGGCACTGCAGTTCCCTTACTAACTGCTCGTGTTTGGGTGCTCTATGGTGGAGACAGTCTTGTGTCAACTGGAACTGAGTTACTATCTACCGGGGTTGGGGTTAGAAGGGGTGTAGCTGGTTCTTTGTCCAACTAGGTAGGGGTACAATCTGCGAGAGTCTGGGTTATCTGTGGTGGATCTGGTCTTTGGGCAAGTACAATCGTGGTTCTATCTGCATCAACTGGTAGCACTATCTTTTCTGAAGACCGTGTTGTTACTCCCTTAGATACTACCATCACGCTCTCCAATTCAAATGGCTGATAAACAAGAAAAGTAATTGAAAGTATAGACATTGTATGATAGACAGGTGCAATGGATAGTGGGGAATAAAAGAGGGCATGCAATAATTCATATTTATGTTGTCTAACCAAACAGGATAGCATGACACAATTTCACATATATGATGGCTAACTAAACAGGATAGCATGACACAATTTCACATTATGATGGCTAACTAAAAAAGATGGAAAGACATAGTTCAAAATATGAGACTATGTAAACAGGATGACATGACATAACTATATAATGTGTTTATTAAATAGGTTGGCATGCCATAATTCACATACATTCACGGATAGAATGCCATAATTCAAAATATGATGACTGTAAACACTAAACAGGATGAGATGATATAACTATATGATGTCTTTATTAAATGGGTTGCCATGCCATAATTCAGATAGATGATGTGTATGTACTATGTAAACATGATGGCATGATATAATTCAAATATATGATTTATATAGTAAGCAAGTAAGCAGATGGCAATCCATATATGATGTAAAAACTAAGCAATGCAAGACAACATGCATGACATGGGTAATATAACCCAGCCAAGTTTGAGCATAGACCTCAGGGGGAAAATAGGACTAGTCATAAGTCTCTGAATCCTCCTCTGAGGATCTCTCTGTAACCAGCAAGATGTCTGCTTCAGCAGGTAGCATTGTCTGCTCTGAATACCTTGTTTTCATTCCAGATACTTCCATCACCGCTTCAAATGGCTGATGCACAGGAAGAGTAGTTGAATATACAAACGTTGTCGCCAAATGGAACACGTAATACAAAAAAATGATAGCATGATATAATTCACATACATGATGATTGGCTAAACAGCATGGCATTGCATAATTCACATATATAATGTCTTGCAACAAGATGGCAATGTATAATTCACATATATAATGTCTTGCAACAAGATTGCAATGCATAATTCACATATATGTTAATTAGACACTGAACAGGTGGCATTCACACAAAGCATGTCTAAACTAATCAAATGACATAGCAATGCGAGACACCATACGCACGATATGAGCAACATAGCCCTGCCAAGTTAGAGCATACACCTCGGGGGGGGGGGGAATAGGACTGGTCATCTGTCTCTGAATCCCCCTCTGAGGAGCTATCCGTAACCAGCGAGATATGTGCTTCGTCAGATAGCATAGTCTGCTCTAAAGACCTTGTTTTCACTCCAGAATTTGCCATCACCGTGTCAAATGGCTGATGCACACGAAGAGCAGTTGAATGTAATAACATTGTTGACAAATGTAATATGTAACTAAAAAAAGGATGGCCTGATATAATTTACATATAAGATGACTGGCTAAGCAGGATGGCATTGCAAAATTCACATATATGATGCCTGGCTAAACAAGATGGCGTTGCATAATTCACATAAACGATGAATAAACTAAACAGATGGCATTCGCACAAAGGATGTCTAAACTAAGCAGATGACATATTTGATGTATAAATTAAGCAATGCAAGACACCATATGCATGATATAACCAACATCAGCATGCCAAGTTAGAGCGAAGACCTCAAGGGGTAAATACGAGTTGTCTTCTCCTTCTGAATCCCCCTCAGAACAGATTTCTTCCTCTCGATTACAATCTGAAATGCGTGGAGGGGGGGGGCTGCCTTTGCGCCTACCATGGAGCGACGTCTGCATGAAATTTTATTGCCACACAAGGCTCGTCTCTTTTGCTCTACATGTTCAGTTCCATTGTTTACAATAACTGTCATGCATAGGAATAAAACATAGTGAGACTATGTAAGGAGTGCATGCAGAAATCCAGAGTGATGGTAGCAACCTGTGGATAGACCCAAAACCAATAGTAGCAGGCAGATAATGGCTTCAGTTAAAATATACAGATAATGGCTTCTTTACTGTTTGTTTCCCACCCAACATGAAACTCATAGTAGACACCGGAGATTAACCAAATAGTAGATAGATACTATTGATAGCGGCCCCGATATGTACCCCACAACCATTTAAAAACTCAAGTTTGACCATTAGTTTGGAGCTGACTCAGAGTCTAATCGGTGAACAGGACGATAAAGTAGCATGTAATATTAAGCGATGCATAACGTAAGCAGACACGAAAGAGTGCGACCTCTCTTGCGGACCCGTGTAGTCCTCGAGGTCATCTGCTCAGTTGATGATGGTAGTGCAGTTTTCATGGCTGCCAGCGACGGGGAAGAAGATCTGAGGCGGCGAAAGACAGTCTGGAGGCCGGATCCCTGCTGTGCTGGCCCCTTCTGTCGTTGGAGCAACTGAGCCGGGGTGGACGACGGCACAGCAGGAGCGGGACAAACCACGCAAGGTTTTCTTTGACAACTATCTATAAGAGAAGTAATTCTGTAAGGGCTCGTTTGAATTGGAGGATTACAACAATGCAGGGATAGGAAATAGACAGGAATAGGATAGGAATGCACGTGCAAAACAGAGAATTTAAAAACACAGGTTTTCTGCCAATCTGGGTGTTTGATTCACAACAATTGGAAGATCACAGGATGCAAAGAAGCATGGTGAGATTAAGTCAAACCACAAGAAAATGTATGGTTATAATGCTATTATGCTACTATCTCTTAGTCTTGTGCTTCATGAATAGGAATTTGAAAAGGAGGACAAGTGAAAATTAAAATTCCTACGTTTTTTCTTTCAAGGAGACACTAAAGGAACAAATCCATGTGCTCAGTGGACAATATATATAACATGTAGAGTAAAAAAGAGATGCAACAAGTGTACAACCTCTTTGGCGAAGCCATGTCGACCTCAGCGTGATTGGGTTGGCCGGTGAGGATGCTCCAGCTGACTTGGCTGTCGGAGGAGGGGAAGAAGATCTTAGGCATCTGGAGATGGAGCCTGAGGTACTGCTCTGCTCTGATGGAGGGTTTCGTCGTTGGAGCAGCTCCGGTGAGTTGTACGACGCCGAGGCTGAAGCAGGACAAGAGAGACAACGAACAACATTATCCTGAGTGGAATTCTAATAGCATCGCCAATACATGATGTAAAATACATAACCACAAAGTGCTAGATGTAAAATACATCAGCCGCTCATCTCTGAACTTAACTGTCGAAATTGAATTTAACTGTCGAAACTGAACTTAACTGTCGAAACTGAACTTAACTGTCGAAACTGAATTTTGCTGTCGAAACTGGACGCACTAGCAAGGTGAGGCTACACGTCAGTCGACTGACTTTTTCATCTCTGGTCAGTCAATTTTGCAGCCGTTGGATACGAAATCAAGGGTCTGCGGTTCATCTTCAACCTCCACCCCCCTGAGCCGGCCAAACAGCAGCCCCCCGCGGCCGGTGGTGCGCCGCCCCGCCCACCCCGAAAACACTCCCCACCGCCGGTCCGCCGCCGCCCCGACCATCCCTCTAGGCCCCCCGTGCCGAGCTTTTTCTCCGGCGATCCCCACGCCACCGCCCCGCCAACGCCCCGCCACCGCCGGCGACCACCGCCCCCATCCTGAACCCTAAGATAGATAGTGGGGTACCTCTTCGGCGAGCCCTCCTCCCCGCTGCGGCTGGTTCTTCCTTCACCCCGGCGGCATCAGAGTGAAGTGTAGCTAAATCGGAGCAGCATCGCAAGCAAGAGCAAGAGCGAGAGCAGCAGCACGAGCTAGAGCAATAGCAAGAGCAGACCAGGCAGGGGACCGAGAGCAAGAGCAGAGCAGCAGCGTGAGCGAGAGCTAAAGCAGCAGCAGGTCCTACTGATGTGGACGTCGCTGCCGAGGGAGTGACGCCGTGGAGGAAGTGGCCGGCGACACCGCCGTGGATGGAGCCGCGTCGTGTCGGCTCGGGACCGAGCGCCGACAGCACCGTGAGATCGAATCAAGAAGAAAATGCGGCGATTAGTGTACAACCTCTTTGGTGGCGCCGATTAGGCCGCAGCTTCATCCGAGGAAACGGTGATGATGATGCTCTTCCGGTGGTGCAGGTGAAGATGGCGGTGTGGGAATGGAGGTGGTGCAAAAGACGAGGGGAACGTCAGGGCAGCTCCTTGGAGGTGGAGGATGGTGTGGCTAAACCGGCGGGACAATGAGATCGACGACGGATCCTCATCCGCTACGGTGGATGAGGGACGTCGAGGTGTTGCTGTGGACGACGTCGTCAGGGAAGAGGCTCCGGCTGGGTGGCGGACGGAGCAGGGTGTGGGGTTTCGTCGTGGGTTTTCGCGGCCTTGGTGTACGAATGGGTGGGCAGATGGGATGGCAGTGGGGAACCATGGATTAGAGACGCGCTTGTCTGAAATGTGGGGTAAGTTACGAAAGTACCCCCACCAATTTGAGGCGGTTCTTTCGGTTCAGGGGTACCACGGGCATTTCGCGTGTCGGGATTTTGCAGGAGGTGGGAGTTTTCGCGCGCGTTGTAATTTCGGAATAGAAAGGCGTGGGTTGAGATGGAGGGAGTTGTCGGAGCACAACGAGACAAAGATATATCTTAAATATTTCGGGCTAACAAGGCGCGGGTTGAAATTTTCGGACAAGCCTAACGTGTACTGTACCAAATCAATGCGCCCTACAAATGTCATTCAAAACTTTGAATTCATGTTATGTTCAATTAAAATATTTTGCTACGTGTATAATGCATGCAACCTACTACTCAAATGAACGTTTTAGTGCATTCCAAACGTATATACTACCGCTTCAATATGAACTAAATTTGAATTCGTTTCTCTATTTGAATAAGATCTACAGTAATGATTGTTGTGAAGTCAAAGCATTTGAATTTGTTTATCTGTTTTAATAAGATCTACAATCATCATTATTGTCAAGTTAAACCATCGTTTGTGTATTATCTTCACAGCACACCACATGATTAGTCTCGAGTTACATATGAACTATGTGTACTATATGAACTCAAACTAGATTTTTTTAATCCACTTTATTTTGATTTCAAATCACATTACATTTCTAGCTCTAGCTAGATCTTCATAATCTAAACCATGTCTCATATGTATAATGTGTTTATCACATTATGTATGGTGCCCCGCCCCATACGCCTACAAGTATTTAGATGTGAGTTGCAAACACCACACATTACCACAAATTCAAATAAAATGTGAGAATGTTCGATAAATAGTATTGTTTAGATTGTTCGATATTTAGTTGTAAGCTGTAAATGCCACACATTATCAGAAATTCAAATAAAATGTGAGATTGTTTGATGTATAGTATGGTTTAGATTGTTCGGCATTTAGCTGTGAGTTGCAAACACCATGCATTATCACATTATGGTATAACATGTGCACAGCACGTGTATCACCGCTATATTCATGCATGCAATGTTTAAAACACTATGATCTCCTATTCAAATATATGAATCCGCTTTCATATCAAATTATGATCTTTGTTAGTCTCTTACACCCACACAATCCTCTAACCATTGTAGCTACCACTAACTTTCTCTCGTGCATGCACACGCCCTCCTCGCCCTCCCCCTCCCTCGGCATTCTATCCACCGGGCACATTCATTTTTTTTCTTTAGGTCGTTCTCCTAGAGTCTCCACAACTCCTTTCCGACACACACCAATCGATAAACCTCTCCAGCGATGCCTGCCTACAACATACAAACACACCTTCAATCTCCTCCTTTATGTGTCCTTGCCTCGTGTCTCTCATACGGTCAAACACACGTGTAAACTCTCGCCCCTCTTTTCATCGCTCTCTCACAACCGCACACTCCTCCCCCTATCTAGCTAGTAGCTGGGCCTCTCGCACCACCTCCTAGCTCCATTCTCTCTGTCTATCCGTCTCGCTGGGCCTTATTAGCCTCTAACAAATGGACGTACACCGACCGATCTCTCACTATACATATAGCTAGCTAGGTCCTTATAACTCGTTTTTACCCACACGTCAATCGATCTACCTCGTTAGTTGTGTCTCTCCCTTCCTCCGACAAACAACAATTGATCTATCGATCTAGTTAGGTTTGCTTACGAAACACATGGTTCCCCTTCATCATCCATGGATGCATCCCGACAGATCTATCATGCACAGGCACACACAGAAACACATCCCTACTCTTATTGATAACATTGCAGTTCCACCCTTAGTTTGTCTAGTAGGCCTATCCCACCATCTTTGAGAAGCAACTCCATCACCCATCCAGCACTCTACCCCTCTCCCTCCCTCTCTCTCTCCTCTTTCTCTCTCCCATCATATTTCCCGTCCTTCAGTTATGTATGGATGTCGACCGATCTCCCTCAAGACATTGTTGGGTCTCTCCTTCTCAACACATATACGAGTCGTTCTACCTCTATAGTTAGGCCTCTGCCTACCCCTCCCACCACCCCCCTCCCCCCCACACACACCGATACATCGAGCGCTCTAGTCATGTCTCCCTGCCACACACAAACTTGACATGTGCCCTCTAACGTTCCGGTAGGCCAGTCGCCCTATATCTTTGACTTGTACACACACACAATTTCGATGGCTCTCTTCATCGATCTCGCACCCACCCACATGATCCTCTCTTCGACTCTATCGATAGCTATGACCCCTCCCTCTCTTCTCGTGGATTGCCCGACCCTCTATGTATGATATGGATAGGCCTCCATTTCACACACATTGCATGCAAAATTTTGTTTGAGATGTCATCGACACATATTCCCACAAATAATTCACGAAATCAACCCCCCACCCCACCCCCACCCCAAAACAATAAACACCCACGAACGCGGTTTGTATCTCTCACACACACCCACGTAGGTGGGGAACATGCACGAAGAGAAGAGGTGCATGCACGGCGCATGTACTCCCGTCTCTTTCCCAACCACACCCGTGCGGGTACACGGTGGAGCTCATTTCTGTACGAAAAAGGCAGCCCACATGGTAATTTGGCACGTGTACTGGTTGTCCACTTGTTGGAGGGAGGATCGTCTACCACAGGTGAACAAACAAATTGCGACTTGACGTGTTATGTTAAATTAAAAAAAGAGGCAAACCATGTGGGGCCTACCTTAGAGGCAAGGCTCTATACACTGGAGTACTTTTGATGTGTCCCGTCAACTCGCAGAACGAGGAGAAGCTTGCTTAGTACGCCGTCTCCCCCGCCCACGGGCGTGGTGGCTCGCAGGATGAGGTGAAGCTTGCTTACTACGCCTTACGCCCGCTCCCTCGCCCATGCGCGCGGTGGCTCGCAGGACAAGGAGAAAAATTTACTACTCCCTACGTTTACTCCTCGTCCCTACTACCTTGGTTATAGAGATTATATCATATTGTTTGGAATATATATGTCCTTTAGTAGATTTCAATATGAACTACTAGTACATACTCCAAACACTGATGTATATAGACGTATTTTAGAGTGTAGATTCACTCATTTTGCTCCGTATGTAGCACTCTCCCTCGCCCCTCGACCCTCGCCCACGTGGTGGATGTGCAGCAATTCATTCGGTCTCATATAGTCAGAACGATATATACTTCACTACCATTATTGCTCGACTTCCCGAAGAGGCGAAGAGCCAATCGCAAGGTCAATATTTTGGAGATGCCAAGCGCAAGGTTATAGGAGAACGAGTAGTAGGTGATGCGTCATTTATAAATAAAGTTTTTTTTCTTCAGTGGCATGTACGCAATATCATAGGTTCATATGGAGAGAAAAGGAGTACATAGTCAGGACGGGCCAGCCTACACGGTTGCTTGCTAGGGTTGCTCTCTTCACACTCTCTCGCACAAAATGACTGTGGCCACATCTCTAACATCCCGATGGATCACGTCCGCTTGGGGAAGGGGTGGATGCTTAGTGTAGATGCGGTGGCCGTCGCCGACGGCGAAAACCCACTGTCGGCACGTCCCGATCAGGGGTCCCCGCCGTTCTCTCTCACAAAGCCGGTGAGGTTGCCTTCGTCCCTTGCTCACTGCCGCGACATGGGCAGTTGCCGCCTCCCGCCGCCCTCCTCAAGGTTGAGCTACGTCCCTCAAGTACAACTCCCTTTACACCCGGCTTGCAACACTGCTCCAGCTGCCCACATCACTCCCTGTGGATATTTCTCTACTTCTTTGCCCCGCACATACCTCTACTGGCTTCTACGTACTGTATTTGTGATGAGTTTATGTCTCGTCAACTAGTCCCAGTAATCTTATTCTAATCACGCTTGTTCAATTTCTTTGCCACAGGGATGCTCATCTCGATTTTGGTGAAACTGCACAAAATGATCTGATGGTCAAAAGGTTGCAAACTTCATTTATTAGGAAGCTCGAACGTTGCTAGCAAATTGAAGCCTGGTCAGGGTTCACAATTCAAGGGCTAGGGACTGCATGGATCGTTTTTTCTTTAGCTGCCTCTGTTCCAAAATAAGTGTCAACTTTAGTAGTAGTACAACTTTGTACTAAAGTTTGCACAAAGTTGAGAAACTTATTTTGGAACGGAGGGAGTACATATGTGCTATGATGTGTCAATCATTGAGATGCAATAGCATGCATGTTAGTCTCCTTTGTATTTGATGAAATGTTGCAATGGGCAACCTTGGACGCAAGATACATGTAACAGAAGCTGGAAGCTTCATAGCATTGTACAAATTTATCTCGTTGATAAATTACAGTACGTACTATACTAGTACTTCCTTCGTTCCTCAATATAAGTCTTTGTAGAGATTTCACCATGAACCATATGCGGATGTATATAGATGCATTTTAAGTACAGATTCATTCATTTTGTTCCGTATGTAGTGGAATCTCTACAAAGACTTATATCTACTAGTAATAGCTAGCCCCCACTACTAGGAATTCTCTATCCTCTCCTTGAGCCACATCATCAAAATTGATGTAGCCGTTAGATGAAGTAAATCAGTCCATAATAGCCGTCTGATCTTGACGTTGAGAGGCTCCGCACTAAGCCACATGCAAGCATGCAGAAATACCGTGCCACATGCATGTGAGTGGGTTTTAAATCACATCAAAATGGCTGCATGCAAGCATGCACCGGTAGCATGCATGTAAGTGAGCTTTTAAGTCCCATTAACATGTCAAAAAGAAATATATAATCCCATTATGCAGTAGGAGTTCAGGAGTTGGCTGATCTTTTTTCCTTACGTGGGATGATCTAAATGATGATGGGAGTTTATTTAGTTTGGCTACCACATTTGTCATGCGGTTATAGAGTTTTTTTGTTCTATGAAATCGTTAATTTTGCGCAGAGAGATATACCGTTGTTCCGCGCCAACGTGCGGGGACTCATCTAGTAATATTTAGGAACGGAGGGAGTACTATGTAAAGAGTTAGGTGTCGCACGGTGATAGTAGTGTGAGGTGGGCCATGTAATCACTGAGCCTGCGTGTTTTCACTGCTCTTGCACGCCTACGCTGTAAGAATGGAGAAAATTGTAATCTAGTAGTAGTAGTATACCTCCTTTTGCCGAAAGCATGGGACATCCAGCAGTCCTACCACCTCAGTAATAAAGACCAATGAGCCGTCAAATCACATAGACCCAGCACTAAGTTGGACGGACGAAGCAACCATCACTCTTGCGCCAGTGAGAGGTCGCGTCCGCTCTGCCCGGGCATGAATGCGGCACCGATTCTTTGGAGCGGCGCTGACCGTTTTGGGCGGGTAGCACGCGCGGGCGATGGAGGGTCTTTGGGTGGGCCAGGCTGGTCAGGAGCGGGCGTGGCAGCTGTCCGCATGTCCCTACCGAACACGCCCGGAAACGAGAGGATGCACCGACTCTTGCGGCTAAAATCGTACACTACACAACTTCTCTCTGTAGGAGTAGGTCGATCTGTTGCTCTCTCTAACACACACATGGTGTTAAACACACACACACACACACACACACACACACGCACACGCACGCACGCACCTTGGTCCCATTGCACCTTCTAACGTGACTTATTACACCTAGACGGAGGGAGTAGTAAGTATACGAGGTACGGTGGCACACTGACTTAAGTCGAATACAAGTGGCCAAAATTTGTGTGCATGTTATAATAAGGATTCACTTAAAATAGTACGTGAGCGAACAGAGGGATCAATTGGACAGTGTTCCCGAGCAGTAGCGAGATGTGTGAGGTAAGATACACCGCTGGCGCTTTTAATTTTTCTTATTAATTTGTTTGTTTCACCCTCTGACTAGTGGGACCCAACGTACTACGTGGAGAGAGGTAAGATGACTAAGGCTGCATTATTTCTGCACCATTGTGGATAGTCTTACCACCAAAGCCACATGACACGATTATGATTGAATCCCAATGACTCCCACACACACACAAAAAAACACGGCATGCTTGTCACGCAAATGCAGGAATGTATAAAAGGTTATTTCCCTCTCATTGAATATAACGGGAGCGTTGTGTAGCTGGTTAGCCTGTTCGCTCACTCTCTCGCCCTCTCCCGCTAGAGCCTCAGCGCTTGTAGTTGCTCTCTTCACACTCTCTCGCCCTCTCCAAATCTAAACAAGACTTCGTTGGCCTCTCTCTCCCCTCATTGCTGCTCAAAGAGCCGGCAGGATCCATCCACCGGGAAGGGAAGGAGGCTTAACATTGTCGCCGTCGGCGAGGGACTACCGGCGCAGCTGTTCACTTTCCACCCAGCGGCGGCGCGGGAGGGCCTCCGACCCCTTCTTCTTCGTCGCTGTCCCGTCGCCCACCAAACCACGCCCCAAGAACCTTAAGGTATAATTTACTTACTCCACATGCATTGCTCTAGCTGCATGTATACCATGAATCTAGGACGTGGTTCAAAGAGGAAAGGAGTGGGAAAAGTTGTATATAGCATGAATCTAGGACGTGGTTCAAAGAGGAAATGAAGGGGAAAGTTGTATAGCATTAATCTAGAATGTGGTTCAAAGAGGAAAGGAATGGGGGAAAGTAGTGGGGAAAGTTGTATCGCATAAATCTAGGACGTGGTTCAAATAGGAAAGGAAGGGGCGAAAGTACTAGTTCAAAAAGGAAAGGAAGGGACAAGGCTGTAGAGTTTGAGAGGGACTAGATTTTCTGCGCTCACATAGGGAAAGGCGTCTAAAGATAATAAAACTGGGACCAACACAAATATGCTCCTTGGTTGCTTGTTCTTTGTTGCAACAGACTGTGCATGACCACGGTACATCGGTAAATGCACATGGTGCTAGTGCATACACTGTCCCGTGCAACTCATTAGCTGTTGTTAATCTAAGGTCCTGTTTGGTTAAAAACTCCCTAGTCCCTACCTGCTGGGTTCCAGGAACTAAACATGGACTAGAGGTTATTAAATGACATGCTAAAAGACCATGTTAGTAATGAACTAATAGAGACAAGGTGCGATGCGTGGCAGGGGCAACTGTTGGAAAAAGTCCCAAAAAGACTCCCTCGGGGTCTTCTTTCTTTAGTCCCAAATGCCCACTTTTAGTCCCTAAAAGTCCCTCCTCTTTGGTTTAGATGGGACTGACACGGAGTTTTTTTAGTCCCTACACCAAAATGTCCCTGTAAACAAACACCCTCTCATAATGCCGCTGGAAAATTGATGCAATGCCACAGTCAAAAGCAAATTACATGTTTAACGAATTTTATTGTTAATATTAATCAATGCCACCGTTTGAGAAATGCTACTGTCTTGCTTTCTTTCCCATTTAGATAAGGTAGATGCTTCTTTTTGTTGGCTTCTGTGTCATCCACCGTTATTGACCACTAATTGTTTCCTTTGCACCTCTGTGTAAACAGGGTTATCTGCTTCACCTCGTTGCCATTGTGACCTTTTGTTGCACTGCACAAAACACTTTTGTTTTAGGAGTGTTTTGTGCAGTTCAACCAAAATGTCACACCGACAACGTTGCTTGATTGCTTGATCTTAGTGGAACTACACAAGAGGAGATCTTACTTCCTATCCGTTAAGGCAAATTTGGTTCAGATCTTCTTCTTGTGAGTTGTTTGAATTCCGCATCATGAGAGGTCAGTACTAACCTTCTTTCACATGATTCTGCAGTGTGCATTCATATGTTGTGCTACTTGTACGATAATGTTGCTTGATTTTAGTGAACTGCACAAATGGAGACAAGACTTCCAATCTGTATGTGCACCGCAATATCCCATTGAGGTAAGATAAGGATATTTCACAACTGCTGGCCTGTATTTTGCCACTTTCATCAGAAAATTAAGTTTAGTACTATACTTGTGCTCCCTAATTGACATGCCAAATCTTACATTGAAGGCGAAGCTTGTTTGTTATTGAACCAAGTGATGAAGGGAAAGAACAAGGGGAAGAAAAACAAAAATCAACTCCCGGTGCTGTCATGAAAAAGTGGTATTGTCCTTGAGAAGTGCTTCATCTGTGTTGTTTTAAATAATTCCTTTCCTTTTTTCGAGCAAACAGTGATGCTAGCATTTAGTAGTCCTCTTGTCATTGCACAACAGGATCATCTTCCTTTGAAGAAGAATATGGAGTACGTGAAGTGACTAGTTCCGATTATGCCAGGATGAAGAAGCCCTGTCTATCTTATCATCAGAAGGAGCAGTTGAAGGATGGTTACATTACTCCCCACAAGACCAAACTAACTTCAGCTCAGAAGGACTGACAAAATCTCCATTTTATTGCTGTGATGCGCGAGTACAATGTTGTTCTAGGATTCTTTCTGGTGAGTTCTATTTTTCTAAAAGTGTGCTCTACATGGACAATGTATGTGCCTCTTGAAACTGTCAATTCATAGTACAGTTTGCTCTATACTAATCACTTTTTTGTATTTGTGCAAACAAGGGTGCTCAGCTTGATTTCAATGGGAACTGCACAAAATGTTCATGAATACATCGAATGATTCATTTCCACCACAAGAAAGGAGGTGCCGATAAGTTCAAGGCGTTGCAACATATAAGGGCGAAATCATACAAGCTACGCGCAAATTTGGTTGATTTTGGTGGAACTGCACAAGAAGAACAGTTGGTTTATTTAGCACGAGGTGCCATGTCAATGTCCGAACTGATGGCAAACCCTGCCCATTACACAATCGTAGGCATTTGATATTTTAGAATGGGACAACCTTGTCAAATTTTGCTCATTGATTTTAGCAAGACATGCATTTGGTATTTTCGAATGGGACGCCCTTGCTGTCAGCAGCATCGATCAATTTTTTCTTTATTCTTTAGTTGTGAAGTAAATATTGCCTCTGACATATGAGTCGCTGAGATGCATAATTATCGATTGTTTTGAATGTTCTCTATGAATTGTCAGGCCTGTGTGTTTTATTGCAATGTACAGAAACGCTAAAAACCTGCTCAAACTCTTTGTACTCCTTCTTTTCCTTTTTACTTCACACATTGTGAAAGTGCATACTTTTTTGTATAAGATTGGTCAAAGTAGAGATACTTTGACTGCAGACAAAACTTGTATGCAGACTAGAAAGGACCGGAGGGAGTACATGTGAAACTGCTGCAAACGAGGTGATCACCCTGGGAATAATGCTAGTACATATTGTTTTGCATGTTCATTCAATGCCAGTGATACGGGAATTCGAACTAATCGAAATAAATTCATTCATACACGGTCAGATTTCATATAAACATGCCAGATTTCATTACATTTCATACATTCTTCAACTAAAAAGGGGTGCGCTGGAGGTATAATTGATTAACCGAAGCTACCCACCTGTGTCCCGCTGAGCCGAACAGAAACTTCAGTGACTTAACTGCAGGTGCAGTTGCGTAACTGACATGTGGCCTGTTGGGCCCACGTGTCAGTCAGCCAACTGCACCAGCAGTTAAGTAGAAGCAGCATTACTCTCCAGCAGAACTCCCCGACTCCATGTCGCCGCCAAGAAGCTAACCGGCCGTCAATGGTCAACCCGCCTAGCTTGGCTTCAACAGGAGGGTAGCAGCGGTGGCCTTACTTGGACCCGAGTGGCGGCAACCTACCGTGTTCTACTCTTCCTCGTTTTCTGTGTGGCGCGGCCTCGTTGGCAGCGGGGTGGGGCCTCGGCGGAGCCGGCGATGTCCTCTGTCTCGTTGCCGGCGGGCGGCGCCTCAGCGGAGCGGTGGAAATCCTCCCCCGCGTTGCCGGTAGGGTGGGGCCTCGGCTGAGCAGGCGATGTCCTCTGCCTCGTTGTTGGCGGGGCGGGGCCTCGGCGGAGCCGGCGGTGTCCTCTGCCTCGTTGTTGGCACCATGGGGCCTCGGCGGAGCAGGGCCTCATCGACGCCAGTGAAGCGGGCACTCGTCGGAGCTGGCATTGTCCTCTGCCTCGTCCTCGGTCTTGCCAAACAGCGCCTCGCCCGCTTCATCGCCCTCTTTGCTAGCCTCTTTGTAGGCGGCCGCAGCCTCCGCCACCCGCATGCGCTCCCGCCAGCGCTCGAGGCGGCCCTTGCAGGTGGAGCGGTACGAGTCGAGCAGCACCTCCTGCTCCGCCCGCTCCGCGACGATCTGCTCCCCCCTGCAGATGCTCCTGGAGGAGATGGTGGTTGTAGGCGGCGTCGGCCTGCGCCTCCCGGAACTGCTCCTGACGCATCTGCCTCACACTGTCCATATATTGGGCATGGGCCTCGCCGATGGTCATGGTGCAATGCACCGGCAAGGATGGCGCGGAGGAGGGGGTTGGCGCCGGATCATCGACTACCATGTTCTCCATTGGGACGTCCTCGTCCTCCGGCTGCCTGCCGGCCAGCCGGTCGGCAACAAGGGCTGCCATCTCCTTGTGGTCCGTCGTCCGCCCGTCCCGAAGAGCGCTGGAGCACGAGGAAGCCATGGTGGGCAGTAGTGGTGTGGACAGGAGAAAGGGAACGGATGCGGATGACTGCGGCTATGGCTGGTGCAGCAGTTTATATAGCAATGGTGGGCGGGCGGAGGGACGGACGTGTGGCGCCGGAGTAGCTGCCTCGGCACCCGTGTATCATTAATGTGGGCGACAGATGGACGGACGAACGGCACTTGTGTCGTTTGAAGGCGGAGCAATCGCCTGCACCGAGAAGCGGGGCGGGCGGTGCTGACTGTTTCGGGCGAAAAGCGCGCGCGGGCAAGGAGATGACTTTACTTGGAGAGGATGACAATGGGGACCCACCAAGTCCATAGCCTCACGTACGCAAGTGCCTCCTTATTATATTTATATATATATATATATATATATATATATATGTATAAAACTATACTCCCTCCATCTAGGTGAATAAGTCGTATTAGAAGGTGCATCACGACCTAGGTGCAAGCAGATTGGTGGAAAAGAAGAATATTTCTCTCTTCTAAACACAACATTTAATCACAGCAGTTAAGAGGATGCCTTATTAGCTACCCATGCAGGCCATCGTAATTCATAGCATGCAAAGCGCTTTTATTTTTTGCCTAATAACCGCATGGACGTGCTGCATGCATTGGTCCTTGCCCGAGCAAAAAAAAGGGAGGAAAGGGGTTTCCACGGGAGACAACGAGGCAGAGGTGGAAGCGCTCACTGGAGTTATTTATTTTGCTTCCCCCTGGTTTCCTGACATCACGGTCCCACACCATTGTCAACCTATGTAGTACTAGTCAATAAACAAGAGAATTGCACAAGAAGCGGCCGACAGCTGGGACCAAGCACCTCGAACAGTATTTGTGTTTTTGAGGTGTGAGCACTGCAGAGTTTTTCGATGTTTAGCCCAGATATTAATTTTTCTCCTCTGAACAACAATGAAAACATCGCTGCAGGTATTAACTGGGTGGGCTGTGGCCCATCTAGCCCAGGCTAGATATCCAGCCCAGATATTAATTTTTTTTCAAGCTAAAAATGGCTACCCCAGCTATACTTTTTTTAGGAATACCCAGGCAAGATCAAGTTGTTATTCTCCGCCCCGCTGGGCTGCAAATCTTTCCTAGGAGGGATGCATTAGGCTTAACAAGAAAATGGGCTTTAAGAAATAATAAATAGGATGTAATTATAAAAACTAGGCAGTAACTATAAAAGTGCACCAAACACGTGATTACTTTATAAAATATTATTTTTGGATATTGAAAATTTTAATTTCATTAATTGTTGTGAGCGCAATGTTTCATTGGATTTTTACGTAATATAAATTTATATTGAATTTGTATTTAATCTGACTAGAAATTTCGGGATAAAAATATTTCGGATCCCATCAAAATGTGGGAAATTTTATTGAATTCTGTTTTGAACGGTTGGTTGAAATGGGCTGTACTTTTAACAAACTGTAAATGGGCTGTAGTAAATTCCATTAGAATTCAAAAATGGGCTACACATTCTTAAAAATCTCAAATGGGCTATAAGTTCTCTGCCACACACTTCTGGCCTTACTAAGTTGACGCGGCCCCTAAAAAAACAGAGTTGACGCGTATGCAAGGCTTTGTCAACTTATAGTCAACACACGGTTCTAGCAGCAGTGGCCGGTGGATGTCCATCCAACAGATGTCGTGCTTCTTCTTCAATCTCGGACATTCTAGCTTCACCCGCCCAAAAAATGATTCCTCCCCCTGACATCTGGGGCACACCGTTTCGGAAGCTGACCTATGGGCCTACTAAGTTGACGTACCAAGGGCTTTGTCAACTTAGTCAATATAAACGATTCTAGCTGCAGTGACCGTACAATGTCCATCCAACGACCGTAGTGCTTCTTCAACCTCTGGTCTTCTTGCTCCAGCCGCCCAAAGCAGCACCGATCATGCCTCCTGCTCCTGCCTCCCGTGGCCGGTTGTGCTGCCGTGGAGGCCTCACCGCCCCCTACTATTCCCACCGCTGGCTAGGCCCTGCGGCGATGGCAGCCTCACACCGCAGCCGAACGAGTGAACCCTCATACTCCTCTCCGCGTGGGCATCCACTGCCGCATCTTCACCGGCTCTGCGTCGTCCCCTTCCTAGGTCTCGCCATCGTCCATCGCCCTGGTGCTCTCGGCGCGGCGTGGTCAATGTGGAAGAAACGACTTCCATCAGACGTGGACTGTACGTGGAGAGGCTGACAGCTAGGTCCATGGCGGCAGCAAGGAAGTGTCTCCTTATTACACGGAAAATAATGATTCCTCCACCTGACAGCAGGGACCCATCGGACGGGCCACCAGTATTTTGCGAAAAAAATCGTTTCCCCCTGACTGTTGGGACCCACCGGATGGGCCACCGTATTTCGCGAAAAAACGTTCCCCCCGCTATCAGCTCGGACCCACCGGAAGTGCCTCCTTATTACGCACAAAAAAATGAATACTCCCCCGGCTAGCTGGGACCCACCTTGCTGGGAGGCTGACTTGTGGGCCTACTAAGTTGACAGGGACAAAGGGCTTTGTCAACTTAGTCAATATGAACGATTCTAGCTCCAGTGACCGACGATGTCCATCCAACGGCCGTAGTGCTTCTTCAACCTCTGGTCTTCTTGCTCCAGCCTCCCAAAGCAGCGCCGGTCGTGCCGCATGCTCCCGCCTCCCGTGGCCGGCTGTGCTGCCGTAGAGGCCTCACCGCCCCCTACTATTCCCACCGCTGGCCAGGCCCTGCGGGGATGGCAGCCTCACACTACAGCCAAACCAGTGAACCCTCGTAGTCCTCTCTGCGCGGGATTCCACTTCCGCGTCGTCCCCTTCCTAGGCCTCGCCGTCGTCCACCGCCGTGGTGCTCTCCGCGCGGCGTGGTCAACGTGGTCAAGGAACGACTTCCATCGGAAGAGTACTATACGTGGAGAGGCTGACAGCTGGGTCCACGGCCACAGCACAATTTTTTGTGATTTGCCAAGTAAGTCGATTTATCATGCCTGTTGGGCTGCAAATCTTTCAAGACGAGGAGAGATTTCATTCGGCTGGCCGAGAAAATGGCCCATCAGTAATGAGAAATGGGTTGTACATTTTTAAAACACATCAAACCGGAAATTAGTTTCAAATATCTTGTTTTTCATTTCAAGATTTTAAATTACATTAATTTTTATGCGTGGAGAATTTGTTGGATTTTATATTGATATACATTTATTTTTAAAATCAGTTTGAATGTGAGCCGAAATTTCGGGATTAAAAACAGTTCGGACCGCACCGAAATATGCAAAATTTTGTATAATTTTTTAACCGTTGCCACAATATGGGCTATAATGCTAACAAAAAGAATATGGGCTCCAAAAAAACCTTAAGAATTAGCAAATGGGCTGTAAATTATTAGAAATAATGGCAGATGGGTTGTATGCTGTTTTCCACAGATTTGAGGCTTTCCTAAAAAAAGGTTGACGCACAAGCACTGACTGTTGGATGTCCATCCAACGGCCGTCGTGCTTCTTCAATCTCTGCTCTTCCTGCTCCAGCCTCTCAAACAAGCGTCGGCGGGGCTGCCTGCTCCCTCCTCCTCGCGGCCGACTGTGCTGCCGCGCAGGCCTCACCGCCCGACCGTACTCCCATCGCTGGCCTAGCCATCCCTCTACTCACCCACACCTGTTGTTATTCTCCGGTGACGGCAGACGAACCAGTAAACCCTGGTACAGTCGTACTCCCCTCCGCGTGGGAAACAACTGCCGAGTCTTCCCTGCCTCCATGTCGTCCCCTTCCTAGGCCTTGCCGTCATCCACCGCCCTCGTGCTCTCAGCACGGCGTGGTCAACGTGGTCAAGGAACAACTTTGATCGGGCGTGGACTGTACGTGGAGAGGCTGACAGCTGGGTCCACGGCCGCAACAAGGAAGTGCCTCCTTATTACACGGAAAATAATGATTCCTCCACCTGACAGCTGGGACCCACCGGACAGGCCACCGTATTTCATGAAAAAAACGTTCCCCCTGACTGCTGGGACCCACCAGCTACATCTTCGCATGCAAGGAAGTGCGTTCGGGCAAAAAAAACGATTCGCCCCCTGACTGTTGGGACCCACCAGCTACATCTTCGCAGGCAAGGAAGTGCCTGACAGTCGGGACCCACCTGGTCGAAGCGTACGTAGCGTTGTCATTCTGGTCGCGAACGTGTACGTACATACTGGTCGATGTAGAGGCGCACGTGTCATAGTAGAGGCGCGCACGTAGCATGTGCACGTACGTACAGAGGCCAGGGTGCAAGAAAGAAAATACGGCCACGTATGTGTACATACGGGCGGGGTCTCGAACGCCTACTCGCGCATACGTACGGCCAGGGCTCGTGTACATGGCTGGGTAGGAACGGAGAAACAGCGTCGTCGTCGTGTTCATGGGGAGGCAATGGAATGCGTCGTGTTCATCGGGAGGGCTTGGACGGAACAGGCGATGGAAACGAGGCCTGGCGTACCGCAGAACGGAGGAAACGTCCTTATGTTTGACCGGCCACGTTCGAAATGGGATCCTGTTCATCGGGAGGGGTCTGGCGTACTACAAAATGGAGGAAACGGACCTCCTACGGTCGAAACGGGGATCCTGTTGATCGGGAGGGGTGTGGCGTACCGCAAAACGGACAAAACGGATTTGTGTTGGAGCGCTACGGTCGAAACGGGGGTCCTGTTCATCGGGAGGGGTGTGGTGTACCGCAAAACGGGACTCCACGGGATATTGTTCATCTCCACTGTCGACCCCCTCCAGCCTCCACGAGCTACTGTTCATCCACCGTCGACCTCCTCCAGCCTCCACCTGCGACTGTTCATCCACGGGCTCCTGTTCATCCAGCCTCCACCGCGCGCTACTCCACCGGCTACTGTTCAACTAGCGCTCTCCACGGGCTCCTGTTCAACCACCCCTCCACGGGCTATTGTTCATCCTGCCCTCCACCATCTACTGTTCATCCTGCCCTCCACGGGGTGGTCCTGTTCATCCAGCCCTCCATGGGGTCCTGTTCATCCAGCCCCAACCGGCTCGACCGATCGGGGTCCTGTTCATCCAGAGGCAACACCACG
>NC_057812.1:407661784-407669129 GCF_018294505.1 Triticum aestivum
AGCAGTAGCGAAGGAATCGCTCGATCGGGTTCAGTTAAGAGCCATCGATCGATCGCTTGGGTTCAGTAACGCGTAGCCTGCAGTGCAATTGCTTGGGTTCAGTTAGAGCCCAACGCCTCGCTCGGGTTCAGTTAGAGCCAACGCCTCGCACACGCGCGCGTACATGTACGAGAGAAACGCGCATCGCTCGGCCCCCGACCTCCCATCGTAACCGGGAACTCCCCGAAATTTTCCTCCCCCTCGCTTCTACCACGGTTTTTTCCGTCATGGACGGCCCAAAGAATGTCATGCAGCTGCATCTCTGGCTCGCCCAGGACGAAAATCCCATTTTATGTCATGATTTTTTGTCATAGAAGTAGGAGCCCACCACATCTATGATGATACCGGGTTTTGTCACAATTATCGTCATAGAAGTGTCATATGTATGACACAAATTTTTTTCGTTCGGCCCAAAATGTCACGGATGTGTCTTTTTTTGTAGTGTAGGATTGGAAAGAACGAATGAAGGAAAAGAAATCTTGAATGAACCACCGTTAGGATTAAAAGAATGAGCGAAGAAAATGAAGGCATCACCAAGAAGAATTGGAAAATGAACGAAGATACTTGAGGAAATTTGATACAAGAGAACGAAGAGATCACGAGCTGATTAGAGGATACTTGAACGATGCCCTAGAAGAATTCGAGAACGAGAGTTGAAAGCTTGAATGAATAATTCTGAGATGATGGGCTCCGGAGAATCAAACTGAAAAGACTCCTGAATTGCTCCGGATGCGTGAAAAGAATTCTCACAATCGAATACAATTATGAGAGGATGGCATCAAGCTTTAACTACGAATCTTTGAGAGAACGGATAAAATTTGAAGGAGAAACTCTTCTTCGGTCATCAAAATTCGAGAACGAAGACGAGAAACACCACCATGAATTGTTGAGACACTCCGGAATAATGAAGAATAGAAAGATTGAGCCAACGAGGAAAAGAATTTGAAAGATCTTGGAGAAAGACATATGACTGATGACAATTCATTCTTACGTCAAACTTTGTAATGAATTTGAGAATAACTCCGGAAAGAATTAGAAGAGTCTGGTAAGATCCTGGAAAAATACCTGTGGGTTAGGGCCCACTCAAAAGAAACACCTTCGAATGATTACTTGAAAGGGAGATTGCACCGGTTGATTTAAATGGCTTGAATGAGATAACATCCTCAAAAGAACTTGAGCGAATTGAGAATGGAAATTTGAATCTTCTGAGATATCTTCGGCACTTCGGATATGAATAGAGAGAGATGAACGATTAAGAGGTGCACCGGCATGAGAAAGCATCTGAAATGAGGAAAGGATATGATCGACAAAGCTTGACTTGAATCCACAGGAGAAGAAATAGAACGAAGAATAATGAACTTGCGGCTCTGTTAGTATCTTCCTGAGAATCACCGGATAAGAACATTGACGGAAAAGAATGGAGAGACTTCCCATCAATAAAAGGATACTTGATTAAGAAATCTGAGTCCTTGAAGAAAAAGGGTGGGAGGGCGGGAAAGAACAAAGACAACTTGGGACGGATGAAACAAACACCGTTGAGGAAAACTGAGATTGGATCTTGCGAATGGGAAAAATGATAGGATCATCTTGAAGAGAATCGCACCGGTTAGAAAGAATTGACATGATAACCTCGGTGATCAAGAAGGATTGGTATTCACATAGAAGTGTGAGAGCACCACTTAGGGAAGGTATGGAATCAACACTTGACATTGAAGCAACTCGAATACCACAACTCAAAACAAAACAAAGGATTTGGCTTGCAGAATAAGCCAGAAACAAACATATGATAGATCCCATATTGTATCATGTGTCTGTTGGAAAGATATCATACGTGATACTTGAATTCCCACTTATAAACTCCCGAAACTTTCTGGTTATGCAATCAGGTGTTGGGGATACAGGGGAAGCATAATATCTCACCCAAACTAACAATCCCTACATCCATCTGTATCCATCCTTCAACACATAACCAAGAAACCTTCGGAAATCATGTACCTCAACCTTCGAAAAGCATCCGTTATACAAGTTATGGCAATATTCCCGAACTCCCACCCCAGTACTGGGTGGCATCGAGGTTATCTCACCAACAACTGCATAAAAGAGATTTTTGATTTCGGCGAACTCGGGTATTCCAGAACTGCAACGATAAAATTGTGACGACAACACCTCGGACCTCAACTCCCTGGGACACTGCCACAACCCCTAAATGTCAAGAGGCACCAAGAACAATTTTCTTGTCACAAGAATATCGGAACGATTCCAAGATACCCGCGTGATCCTAAAAAAATTCGTGAAATTTGAGGAGAAAAAAGTCAAAACTTCTACGTCAAGAGGCCTCACCAGAGCGATGAAGGGACTGAGGAGTAAAAAGAATCCTACTCTCCGATATATATAATCCTAAGACTCAAAACATTTTGTTCTAGACTCAACAGCGTCAGCGATTCGATCAAGTAGGGGGATCTTAAGTCGGGGATGGCTCTGATTACCAACTTGTAACACCCATGATGCGGCTATATCTCCCACTTGTCGAGGCATGACTTAGAGGCATAACCGCATGGTGGTTTAGTTGCAAGTGGGGTAATCTTCACACAATCCCATGTACTAAATAAGAAAGGGATAAAGAATCGGCTTACAATCGCCACTTCACACAAATAACGAGTTAAACATACATCATCCAGAGTACAGTCAAAGGTCCGACTACGGAACCAAAATAAAAGAAGACAGCCCCAAATGCTAGATCCCCGATCGTCCCAACTGGGCTCCACTACTAATCATCCGAAAAAGACACATAACAACGACCAAGATCTTCATCGAGCTCCCACTTGAGCTTGGTTGTTCCACCTGCACTGGTATCATCGGCACTTGCAACTGTTTTGAAGTATCCGTGAGTCATGAGGACTCAGCAATCTCACACCCACGAGATAAAGACTATTTAAGCTTATGGGTAGGATAGGGTAATGAGGTGGAGCTGCAGCAAGCACTAAGCAAGTATGGTTGCTAACATACGCAAATAAGAGCGAGAAGAGAAGCAACGCAACAGTCGAGAAGCTAGAAGTGATCCTGAAACTACTTACGTTCAAACATAACACAAGAATCATGTTCACTTCCCGGACTCCGCCGGAAAGAGACCATCACAGCTACACATGCGGTTGATGCATTTTAATTAACTTAAGTGTCAAGTTCTCTACAACTGGATATTAAAAAATTCCCATCTGCCACATAACCGTGGGCACGGCTCTCGAAAGTTTATACCCTGTAGGGGTGTCCCAACTAAGCCCATCACAAGCCCTCACGGTCAACGAAGGATATTCCTTCTTCCGGAAAGACCCGATCAGTCTCAGAATCCCGGTTACAAGACATTTCGACAATGGTAAAACAAGACCAGCAAAGCCACCCGATGTGCCAACAATCCCGATAGGAGTCACACGTATCTCGTTCTCAGGGAAACACCGGATGAGACGGGCTACGAGTAAAACCAGCCCTCGAGTTTCCCCGAGGTGGCCCCGCAGGCGGCTCGGTTTGGACCAACACTTAGATAAGCATTGGCCCGGGGGAGTTAAAATAAAGATGACCCTCGGGTCTGCAGAACCCAAGGGAAGGTTATAGGTTGTTAGGCAAATGGTAAAACCAAGGTTGGGCCTTGCTGGAGCAGTTTTACTCAAAGCGAACTGTCAAGGGGTTCCCATAACACCCAACTGCGTAAGGAACGCAAAATCAAGGAACATAACACTGGTATGATGGAAACTAGGGCGACAAGAGTGGAAACAAAACACCAGGCATAAGGCTGAGCCTTCCACCTTTACCAAGTATATAGATGCATTAAATTAAATAAGAGATATTGTGATATCACAACATATCCATGTTCCAACATGGAACAAACTTCAACTTCACCTGCAACTAACAACGCTATAAGAGGGGCTAAGCAAAAGCGGTAACTTAGCCAAACAACGTTTGCTAGGAAGGAGGGTTAGAGGCTTGACATGGCAATATGGGAGGCATGATATAACAAGTGGTAGGTAGCGCGACATAGCGGTAGAACGAACAACTAGCAACCAAAGATAGAAGTGATTTCAAGGGTATGATCATCTTGCCTGAGATCCCGCAAGGAAGAAGAACGAGTCCATGAAGAAGACAAAACAACAGAGTCGAACAAATCCTCACAACTCTGGAACGAAACCGAAGCTAACGAGAGAAGCAACCCGGAAAGAAGTAAGCAACATAGTAAACCAACAAGCAAAAACATGGCATGATGCACAAGCAAGTATGATGCATGTCCAGTTAAAGAGGCATGGCATGGCAAGGCAAAGTGCAACAAACAATACTACAAGTTAAGTGGAGCTCAATATGCAACGAGTTGCATATTGACGAAACACCACATACATTTATTTAGTTCACTCTCGTTTATGTACCCAACAATATTAAATGTTATTAAACATGGCAAGAGGTGAAGCATAATAAAATACCTATCTAAGCAAGTTTAAATGAGGTCGGAAACATCAAATAATAATTCTGAAAAATCCCCATATGCATAGCAATTTAATGCAAACAACAATGTTAAACATTTAAATGTTGTTATCATGATGCGGATGACATTTGCATGTTTTATGCAATTTTATGAAAATGTTGACATGGGCATGTTATGAAGCATTTGTCATCGTAGAGGAAACAGAAGGGGTGCCACGGCAACGACAACGGAAATGGTGCCACGGCAACATTCCGGTTCCGGTCACTCGACTGAGATGTTAGTGCAAAAGAAAGCGTGACGGGGGCATGTCATGCGATGCACGGTGGGGTGCTACCGGTTACGGGGTTCCCACATGTCGGTGGCAAGGCAAAAGAGGGGCAATGTGCACCGATAGTTCGAACTCCAGGCAAACAAGGGTGTATCTCATACAACATGCATTCATTCTCGGAAGGTCGTCTCGGCGGTTATACTTTAGAAGCGAGCATTTCCAGAGTGGATCGAGTTCATCGAGGGAAGTAGTCATTCATGTTTCGTAGTCGTTTCGGGGTCATCTGTAGTGGAACTTGACGAAAAGCGCGTCGACGGTAGCAGTACAGACGTTCTCGGGGTACTTGTCGGTCAGGTCTTGGTGTATGATGTACATGGCAAACATAGTGGTACTCGGTGTCTTGTCGAACCCAAGTGACGGTAGTCGTACACGACGCGGTGTGGAAGTAGTTGTAGTCGTGGTCTTCGGTGATGGTAGCCAAACACGTATCGACGAGGTACTTGACGTTTCGGTCTGTAGTCGTTCGAGCGTCCGTGTGGTATTGCCGGTGGGGTACTTGGCGCTTGCAGTCCAACTCTGAGGTCATGGCCGTGTAGTGGAACTTGACGAAAATGGGTCTCGCTGGGGACCTGGCGCATCCATCGGGAACTTGGTGGTACTTGGCGTTTCTCAGTCCTGCGGGTCATGGCGTGTCCAAACTCAAGGAGGTCCAAGGAGGCACCGGTGGAGGTGTTCGTGGAGCTACTGCTGAACTATGGTTGCAGATGGACGGGAAGCAGCGAGGAGGCGATGAGGTGTTGAAGATGGCCGGACCCGGGCCAGTATTGGTCGGGGAGGCGAGGAGCTTGGGGTGGTGCTGGAGAAAGGCACGACGACGGAGGCAGGCTCGGCAGCCATGCGGAGGAACAGAAGGTACGTCGTGAAGCGGTGCGCTGCTCTTGGTCGACGACGGCGCATGGGAGAGGAAGAGCTTCGGCGGAGAAGCTCGAGAGGGGCGGACGCGAAGGAGAGGAGGCAGGGCATAGTGATGGCCCTGTGGGCGCCGACGGCAGCGCTGGTCGTCGGGCAGCGAGGCGGGGTCGCGGCGGCCATGGAGGCGGGGACGAGGCTGAAGACACGGGGCCCTCGAGCTCGAGCGGCGAGACGGCAAAGGAGGCCGAGCGGGAGCCGGGCGGCATTCCGCTCGCGCGGGCTGGCGGTGAAACGTGGCGAGGCAAAGGAGGGTCGGCAAGGGCGCGGGCATGACGGCGGTGGAGGTGGTCAGCGGGAAGGAGCTACGGGCGTCGGGCCATGGGGTTCGGGCACGAGGAAGAGCGAGAGGAGGGAGAGATGGGAATCGAGGGAGCGCTGGAGGGAGATGGGGATCGGGATCCTCTCCTGGCGGCGCTAGAGGACTGAGCGAGGGAGGAGATGAGGGAGAGATCGATAGAGATCGAGAGAGAGAGAGAGAGAGAGAGAGAGAGATGAGGACCGATCGTGCTAGGTTAGAGGGTTAGGTGGGTCTTAGGAGTTGGGCCTAGGGAGGCTGGCTGCGGGTCTACTGGACTGCAGGTGGCCTAGGGTGTGGCCCAGGTAAGTGGGCTCTTCCCAGTCCTTCCCTCCTTTGTTAGGTTTTTTAAGAAAAAAATGTTAGGATCAAAGAGAGAAGAATCCGGGGCTTGGGAATAATATGGAAGATATAAAAAATGTCCCTGGGATCCTAGATTTAACTAGTATTTGAATAAAATGCCTTGGCAATTTTTAGAGGCTGCAATTTTATGCAAGTTTGAAAATAACTCAAACTCGAATAAATCCTTAGCCCAACCAAAACACTTCCAAAAGACCTGAAAATTGGAGGAGGTGGTTTTGGCATGGTCTAGTATTTATAGGGAAAAGTTAAACATTTATGAAATAGGAGAATGCCACTTGCAATAAATGGGTGAGAATTAAAAGGAAGAAACTAGTGATGGGGTGTTGCACTTGATGAGGTATTGGTGGCAAGAGAAAGATGCAAGTGTGTTTTGGTTGATTCCATAAGAATGGAATATTTATCATAGCTCCCTAATAATATTGGGAGTATATGTTCTAAAGAGAAATCACCATTGTTGTAACATCCCAAATTTTCAATTTGGAATGTTATACATAGATCATCCATGCATATCATGATTTATTGCATTTCCGTTCCGCAATCCTCGAAATCCTAAGCAACTCAAGGACCCACGGAGAGAGTTGGGGATTTTCCGGTTTTCATATTTGATTTTTATCAAATAATGAAACGAGGATTTTGATTTTAATAGTTTCTCTCTCCGAGAAATATTTCATATTAAATCAAATGAGTGGAGATAATATGACTTCTCCAAAATAATTGAAATATTGGAGGAATAATATTAAAATCATTTATTGGATTTTATTTGGTTTTATTCGGATTTTCTTTGCATTAGAAAAATTGCACGTTTTTAAAATTTCATTTTAGGGCCAATAAAATGTTCAACTCGTCCTAAATATTTTATTTAGACGGTGAAAATTTATTTTGGCATTTTTAGATTTTTTTTATTTTTTTTTTAATTTTATTTCGGTCAGTGAAATTATTAAAA
>NC_057812.1:407669656-407677422 GCF_018294505.1 Triticum aestivum
GCCGCCGCCTCCCGCCGCCGCCGCCGCAGCCCCACGCCACCCCGTCACCGCACCGGAGCCCCGCCGGAGCCCTGCCGGAGCTGAGCCAAGGTAGACGCCGCACCGCCCCGGTTTTCTAAAGAAAAACCGTTCGGGTTTTTTCTTAGAAACCCTAGATCCGTTTTTTTCGGATTCGCCGTTTTTTTTCTCTCGGTTCTTCTAGTTAGCGGACGTTCGTCCGAATATTCGTTTTAACAAACGGTTTCTCGCCCGTTAGTTACAACTAATGAACGCTCATTCGTTAGTCTGTTCGTGAGTTTTCTTTTATCAGATTTATTCCGCGAATTTTCTCTGATCGCGATTTTTGATCCAAACTTAGTTTCTGTTTATCTTTTCGCTCGTTAGTCGGAATCAGGCGATTCAAGCGCCTAGAGTTTCATCTCGAAACCCACTTTCCGTTTAACCAACTCAAACAAGTTTTTTCTACTGTAAAATTTGACCTAGTTTCAGATTAGTAAATGAAGCTTCTTTCTTTCGCCGTCTGAGTTTCGTTGCTCCGTTTGATTTGATTCTTTTTGCGTACCGGAGTTCTTAAGTTGAACTTTCTGGTCAACCTCTCTTATTTGAGTTTTGCTTGTGCATCGTTGCTTGGTACTTATGTATGTTATTTTTTGCTTGCGATAGAATTCCCAGAGTGCGAAGCGTGTTACTACGGGTCTCTAGGATTCGCTGATCGTCAGCAAGGCAAGTAACACTTTGATCATATCCCATTATTACCCAGTTTTTATGCATTAGTTCCAATCCTCAAACATTGCATGATTAGGATGTCATTAACTTGTGGGTTGGGAAGTAGTTGCTGAGGTAGAACCTATTGCCCTGTTATATTCAAACCCTTGGGAGTTACTTCTACGTATTGCTTATATTGCTATGCTATGCTCGTAGACGTGGTTTGGGTTTGAGTGAAATTCATGTCAGATGTGAGATTGTTAATTAATGGTTCAACTTAAGGTGGCAACTTAATCAAACAACTGGGTGATTGAGGCACCTGGGAAACCCAGTGTTGTCTGTTTTTTTGGAAATCCCGGGGTACCCGTGTGATCTTCCTATGGACCGCCACCAGGCTCAAAGGGAACTGAGATGATTCATGCTAGAAACTTCTGTGTGCAGCCACAAGCTATTATGGGCTCTAGCATAGTTGAGTAAGTTACGTGAAGCTCTTGAAGAGGTAGATCAGCAGGTAGTGGGTTTTGTAGGTTTGGTATGGTCTACCCGGAGTAGAGAGTTAACGTTTCTGAAAGACTGTGTCTCGGTCATCCGTTTCTCAAACACCCTGTAGTGCGAGAAATCCAACAGAGGCAATCGAGTCTTGTGGGGAAAAGTGCACAAACCTCTGCAGAGTGTACAATCTAATCATGGTTAGCTGTGTCCCCGATTATGGACAATTCTTGAGTATCTAGTACTTGGGTTATCACATGTATCTCACCATGTTTAATTAATACTGTTGGGTTGTTAATCACTTTAATTGGGATTGAGTTGGGGTTACCTTCTCAATGATGTTTCAACCACCATGATAGTTAAATTAAAATCTATTCCTTTGTTGTAGGGAAAAATTGGCTTTTCGCAAAAACTATAACCATACAGCTTTCCACCAACCATATATGCATATAGTGATAGCATTATTTTGTTCTTGCTCTACTGTGTTACTTTGCCAGCATATTCCATGTGCTGACCCGTTTTCGGGCTGCAACGTATTATGTTGCAGACTTTTCAGACGAGGAGTAAGGTTCGTTAGGTCGTTGCCGTGCAACTCAGCTATGCCGTTGGAGTTGATGGACTCACCTTATCTTCCAAGCCTTCCGTTGTTATCGCATTAGATGGCCTTAAGCCATATTATTGTAATAAGTTCTCTTTGGAGACATTCGATGTAATAAGTGTGTGATTGCTACTCTATTATAAATCCTTCGAGTACTGTGTGTGTCAGCATTACCGATCCAGGGATGACACTGAAGCACAGAGACTTGACCATCTGAGGTCGGGTCGCTACAAGATGGTATTAGAGCACACGCTGAGTGTAGGACACGACCCCTAAGATAAACCCTAGGTCACACTTCTCTTCTCATTTCTGACTCCTCTCCATTTTCTACTCTTTAGGATGACGGAGATGAAAAACAAGTTTGCACAACCGGATGAAGACACACCTTTTGAACGCCACTTGAAGGAAGTCACTAGGTACTTGAACATTGGAATACCAAGCTTCACCGGGACGTACAACGCCACTTTACCAGAAGAAGAGCGCTGGATGATTCAAGTACAAGTTCTAGGAAGGACGTTCTCGCCAACCTCTAAACCTATAGAATTTTCCTTCGACGCACCAACCTGGAGTTTAGGAAAGAGTATGGCAGCTCACATCACCATGGGACGCATACGAGAAGTGTATCACAGGGATCTCCAGGACACTATCTACCAAATATGTGGGCGCCGAGACAAGCAATGGGAAGTAATCAGCACTAAGAAGGATAGATCCGTTGCAGCTTTCATTCAGGAGTTAAACCAGCACACTCGACGTCAGGAGAACCAGATGTGTGCGGACATGATGGACTTGAAGAAGGTGAAGACTAGGATCATCGAGCTGGAGGAAGAACTCAAGTTTACCCACAATGGATATGAGGAGGAAATCAAGACACTACTGGAGAAGAATGACGACTTAGTCAAGAAGATCGGAGTATTCATGGGAGGACCAGCACCAATAGAAGAAGAAGAAGAACCCAAGGAAATACGCCCCGAGGACTACATCATCATCGACGACGCCGACTCCGACCCTAGTGATGATGACTTTGAAGACGAAGCTGGAGCAGACATCATGGAGTCTTCCACCGATCAAAATTTCTAGATGACTACCATATATCACTAGTATTCCCCCATGTATTTAGTAGTAGTTGAGCACTTGTGCGATAGTTCTAGATCGTTTGTATGCCCTTGCTTGATTGATTGAGTGAAATGATTGTGTTTGTCTCATGTGCATATGGGTAGTGCTTTCTCATTAGACCCCTTTTCTATTCTAATCTCTTCCATCTAAACCCATCAGATGCCTCCGAGACGTGACACTGGTTTTGCCTTCCCGCCGGAGCTCACCCAGTTAATCCAGGAGCAGAATGCCTTGATGCAATTGATAGTTCAAAACCAGGGCAACCACAACAACAACAACAACAACAACAACAACAACAACAACAACCCACCGCCAGTGGACAACCTAGCCCGTTTTCTAAGGTTACAGCCGCCGGTATTTTCCAGTAGCACCGAGCCTATAGTTGCTGATGATTGGCTACGCCGTATTGGAAGGGAGTTGACCACCGCAGGTTGCACAAATGCTGAGAGGGTGCGCTTTGCCACACATCAATTGGATGGACCAGCAGCCTCATGGTGGGAGAATTACACAACCACTTTTCCTGTAGCCAATGTCACTTGGGACCAGTTTCAGCAAGCTTTCCGCACCGCCCATGTCTCAACTGGAGCTATGCAGATGAAGAAGCGGGAGTTCCACAACCTACGCCAGGGGAACCGTACTGTGGCTCAGTACGTGGATGAGTTTAGCAAGTTATCACGCTATGCCCCTGATGATGTGGCCACAGATGACGTGAAGCAGGAGAAGTTTATGGAAGGGCTGAATGATGAGATGAGCATGCAGTTGATGGTAGCAACCTTCAACAACTACCAGGAGTTGGTAGATAAGGCTCTTATGATTGAAGGGAAACAGCATCAGATTGAGAGCCGCAAGAGAAAGTATGGACAAGGGAAGTATAACTCAGGAGCTCAACAGAAGCCTCGCCTAACCCTAAACTCGGGAGGACTTGTTCACAACCATGGAGGTCACAACCACACTGGAGGAGGATCACATAACCACAGTGGTGCTAAGAATGGGAATGGGAACGGAGCTAACAACAATCAGAACCGCTCCAACCCGTCCACTCCCGCCAAAAGAGACTTAAGTCAGGTTACCTGTTTTAAGTGCGGGAAGACAGGGCACTATGCCAATGATTGCCCCAAAGGAAGGAATGGAAACGGAAATGGAAGCACTGGGAAGAAGCCCAATCCATTCAACAAAGGACAAGTGAACCACGTTAACGTGGAGGAGGTTGAAGAGCAGCCGGACGCAGTAATAGGTAAGTTTTTGGTTAAGTCATTTACCTCTCTTGTTCTTTTCGATACTGGTGCATCGCATTCATACATATCAAGGGGATTCGTGGATAAGTTTAAACTACCAACCCAAACCCTTAGGACCCCTCTTTTAGTGAGTTCACCCGGAGCAGAATATATGGCTAGCCGATGGTGTGACCAGATACCCTTAACCATTGGCACACATGTGTTCCCGTCCGACCTAATTATCTTGGAGTCGCAAGGATTGGATGTGATATTGGGTATGGACTAGGTGTCAAAGTATGGAGGAAGCATTGACTGTGCGAGTAAGTCTATTTATCTCACCGCCCCGGAGGGAAAAAGGATTAAGTATGTGTCTAGGCATGTGCCAAAAAGGAGCCTAGTGAATGCCCTTATGGGAGTTGTTCAGGAGGAAGTGCCGGTAGTAAAGGATTACCCGGATGTTTTCCCAAAGGAGTTACCAGGCATGCCACCGGACAGAGACATTGAGTTTTTGATAGAGCTGTTGCCAGGTACAGGACCAATATCCAAGAGACCCTATCGGATGCCCGCAAATGATCTGGAAAAAATTAAGAAACAAATCAAGGAGTTATTGGAGAAAGGATACATATGAAGAAGTTCATCACCTTGGGGAGCCCCAGTACTTTTGGATGAGAAGAAGGATAAATCCCTAAGGATGGTTGTTGATTATCGAGCCTTGAATGAAGTGACGATAAAGAACAAGTACCCACTGCCGATGATCAACGATCTGTTTGATCAGTTGCAAGGAGCTAAAGTGTTCTCAAAGATCGATTTACAATCAGGGTATCATCAGTTGAAGATACGAGAGAAGGACATAGCAAAGACGTCGTTCACAATGTGATATGGATTATACGAGTAAACGGTCATGTCGTTTGGACTGACTAACGCCCCTGCCTATTTCATGAGCATGATGAACAAGGTGTTCATGGAGTATTTGGACAAGTTTGTTGTGGTGTTTATTGATGATATCATGGTATACTCGAAGAACGAGGAGGAGCACAAAGAGCATTTGCGTTTAGTTCTCGAGAAGCTCAGGGAACACCAGTTGTATGCTAAGTTTAGCAAATGCGAGTTTTGGCTGAAGGAAGTCGGATTCCTTGGACATGTTATATCAGGAGAAGGTATAGCAATAGACCCCAGCAAGGTTCAGTCAGTCACTGAATGGTTGGCACCCACCTCAGTTAGCGAGATCCGCAGTTTTCTCGGACTCGCAAGATACTACCGGAGATTCATTGAGAATTTTTCCAAGATTGCAAAACCAATGACTGAACTGTTGAAGAAGGATACCAAGTTTAAATGGACAGAAGATTGTGAAGCAAGTTTCCAGGAGTTGAAGAAACGTTTGACTACAGCCCCAGTGCTAGTACTGCCAGATATACATAAGGAGTTCCAAGTGTATTGCGACGCCTCTCGCTTAGAACTTGGATGTGTGCTTATGCAGGATGGAAGAGTTGTTTCGTATGCCTCACGACAACTAAAACCTCATGAGTTGAATTATGCTACACATGATTTGGAGCTAGCAGCCGTAGTGCATGCGTTCAAGACTTGGAGACATTACCTTATTGGAAACCGTTGTGATGTATACACGGATCACAAGAGTTTGAAGTACATCTTCACCCAGAAGGAGCTGAACCTTAGGCAGAGGATGGTTGGAGCTTATAAAGGATTATGACATGAAGCTACACTATCATCCAGGAAAGACCAATGTCGTAGCAGACGCATTGAGTCAGAAGAGTTATGCTAATATCCTTGAAAGTAAAGGACTGCTGAAGGAATTAGCAAAGGACATCATGGAACTTCGATTAGAGATTGTACCTAGAAGGTTCATTGCCACAATGGAGGTTCAGTCAACATTGCTGGACAAGATTCGGGAAGCTCAGAAAGATGATAAAGAGATTGCCGAGATAAACAAGAAGATGGGCAAAGGAAAGGCCAAAGGTTTTCGTGAAGATGAGCACGATACCCTATGGTTTGAGGACCGAGTTTATGTGCCCAACAACCAGGAGATCGGGAAGTTAATACTTCAAGAGGCCCATGACTCACCCTACTCGATACACCCCGGAAACACCAAGATGTATTTGGATTTGAAGGAACGTTTCTGGTGGACTGGTATGAAGAAGGATATTGCCGAGTATGTAGCCGTATGTGATGTATGTCAGAGAGTTAAGGCAGAACATCAGAAGCCAGCAGGACTGTTACAGCCTATGCCGATACCCGAATGGAAGTGGGATAAACTTGGCATGGACTTTATCACCGGATTACCCGGGACTAAAGCAGGATATGATTCCATATGGGTAGTAGTTGATCGTTTGACCAAAGTAGCTCACTTCATCCCAGTGAAAACCACCTATACAAGTGCAAAGTTGGCCAATATCTATATGTCCAGGATCGTATGTCTGCATGGAGTTCCGAGGACCAATGTATCAGATCGAGGAACACAGTTTACTTCAAAGTTTTGCCATCAGTTACACCAGACTTTGGGAACGAGATTGGAGTTCAGTACAGCGTTTCACCCGCAGACAGACGGACATACTAAGAGAGTCAATCAAATTTTGGAGGACATGTTGAGAGCCTATGCGCTAGATTATGGATCTAGTTGGGATGACAATTTGCCGTATGTAGAGTTTTCATACAACAATAGCTACCAAGCCAGTTTGAAGATGGCCCTGTTTGAAGCCCTGTATGGACGCAGGTGCAGAACACCGTTGATGTGGGATGAGGTAGGAGACCGGCAGTTGTTTGGACCAGACTTGATTAAAGAATCTGAGGAGAAGGTAAAATTGATCTGAGACCGACTGAAGATTGCTCAGTCCAGGCAGAAGAGTTATGCAGACTCAAAACGCAAGGAGGTAACCTACGAAATTGGAGATAGAGCATATCTGCGAGTATCGCCCTTGCGAGGAGTGAAACATTTTGGAGTTAAAGGAAAGTTAGCCCCGAGATTTGTAGGACCGTATCGCATTTTGGAACGGATGTGAGAAGTTGCCTACAAGTTGGAATTACCCAAGGGATTGTCAGGAGTCCACGATGTGTTCCACGTTTCACAGCTAAAGAAGTGTCATGCTGAGATGGCTGATATACCATTAAGAGATACAGTACCCTTGGAGGCGATTCAGTTGGACAGTGATTTGACTTACGAGGAGAAGCCAGTTAAGATTCTTGAGTTCGCCAGCAGAGTCACCCACAGTAAGGTTATCAAGTTTTGCAAAGTTCAGTGGAGCCACCATACCGAGGATGAAACCACCTGGGAACGAGAGGATGATCTCCGCAAGGACCAACCATACCTATTTTCTAGCTAACCCGAATCTTGAGGGCGAGATTCATCTTAAGGGGGGGGGGTAGGTTTGTAACATCCCAAATTTTCAATTTGGAATGTTATACATAGATCATCCATGCATATCATGATTTATTGCATTCCCATTCCGCAATCCTCGAAATCCTAAGCAACTCAAGGACCCACGGAGAGAGTTGGGGATTTTCCGGTTTTCATATTTGATTTTTATCAAATAATGAAACGAGGATTTTGATTTTAATAATTTTTCTCTCCGAGAAATATTTCATATTAAATCAAATGAGTGGAGATAATATGACTTCTCCAAAATAATTGAAAT